>NC_069506.1:117039154-117311654 GCF_027579735.1 Bombina bombina
CAGATAGTTAGATTGTTGGTAATACTCACATAGTTGCGTATGGACGCATTTTTCTAAGATTTTTGACAATACTGGGAGCAATAATATTGGGTGATAGTTAGTAACCAAGGTTAACTCACCACATTTATGGATAGGCACTACTCTTGCAGTCTTCCAAAGTTTGGGTATGTATCCAGACACCAAGGATTCATAAATTAGCGTTGTGACAGGTTTAGCAATTGCCGGCGCACTGAGCTTCAATAGCTTTGCTGGGATTTGATCAGGTCCAGACTGGTTTTTCATTTTTAGATTATTAAGGTGTGTCTTAATGACATTGATGGGTACAGGTCTAAAATTGAACTTCTCTATATTGGGTCTTTGCAGATTTAGAGGGGCCTGATCCACATTTGTAGTTTCAGTATGTGGGTCATTTATTAGTTTGTCAATCAGGGTGGTGGAGCATCTGACAAAATAATTGTTAAAGGCATTTGCTACTTCTAAGGGAAGTTGCAGGGTTTGGTTGTCCACTTTGACAGTGGAGGGTTGGGAGTGGATTGGGGGAGTGTGTAAGTTATTTATGATTTCCAAAACTTTCTAGGGTTTGATATGTTATTGTTCAGAATTTCACAGAAATATTGGGCCTTGGCCAATTTTGTTTGTTTAGTGCATATATTTCGCCATTGTCTATATACACAGTGATCGTTCATAGAGCCAGTATGCTTGTACTTTGACCACAAAGAATTCCGAAACTGGTACATTTGAATATATACTGTATATCTGTATATATCTATACCTATATATATATATATATATATATATATATATATATATATGTATTTGTTTAAAAAACCATCAGATATACAATACGTAGAAATATTTAATTATGAATACATAGAACATATAATCCGTTACGTAAAGAAAATTAGAATTTGACATATTCATATTTTCATGTCTGGTTAGCGCTTATGAGAATAAGTGATGGTGTTTGCACACGCGATATAAGTTTGGATTTTTGCGCTAGTCGGGTTACCGCTAGTTTACTTTCAACTTGTAATACCAGTGCAACCCGACTAGCACAAAAATCTAAATTAGCGCAGAGTTATCGCTATAGTGGAAATGCAAAATACAGCTCAACATGTAATTGGGCCCTTAGTTGGTAAAATCATAAAAGTTATTTACTAATGTGACCAGAGATGGACTCTTTTTGCCTTATTGTGGGTAATGAAGGGGTTGCTTGTAAGTTAAGTTTTTGGTAAGATATATATCTTCCCTGGGAATGAAAAGTCGGGCCTTTAATGCCTTAAAGGGCCATTATAGTTGAAAAATTACATGCTTTCATTTTTTTAGACCATGCCATTTTAAGACTAGCAACCCTGCACCTCAGTGCCCTGAGCAGTACTACCTTTGTGGGGGTTAAACACATAGCAGTGCAGGGTCACTAGACTTAAAGGGACATTGTACACTAGATTTTTCTTTGCAAAAATGTTTTGTAGATGATCCATTTATATTGCCCATCAGAGAGTGATTTTGTAACAATGTATAGTTTTGCTTATTTTTTAATAGCACTGTGCTGATTTTCAGATGCCTAGCCAAGCCACAAAGTATCAGATGTAGACTGAAGTCTACAGATTTCTGCTTATTCCTGTTTGTGCAATCTGTCTTTTTATATGCAGGGAAGGGGAAGTCTGCTATCAGCCCATTTCAGTGGGTGTCCCAGCGTAATCTCATCAACAGTGCTAAACTGGAAGCTTCTAAGTAAGTTTTTAAAAGGTTTTATACTGGATTTTTATATCAGTATCTGTGCATATTCTTCTTTATAGAAGTGTTTATTACATGCAGCTATATGAAAATTGATGTACACTGTCCCTTTAAGATGACATGCTCTAACAAATTAGATCATGTACTTTTTCAACTATAAGAGCCCTTAAATCTTTCACTCTGCTTCCTTATTTTCAATGCTTTTTTGTATCTTCAGATATATATATATATATATATTGATTGATAATAAAACTGCTCATGTCATGTGCATGATATCATCATTCCTATCATTTTTACACTCAGATTTTGAAGATAACACATATTTTAAATGAGCGCTTGGGTCACCCAAAACATAAATGAGAGCAATTTACTATGTTTACTATTTGCATTCTTCAGACAAAGTAGGCACTTGAAATTGGAGTGCCTTGTATGACAATACTTAGTAACAGGAAGCAAAGAAATAGATCTGATGGTAGATAAGTATAGGAACCATTCTTTCAATTCTCTATTTTACTTTAATCACAGGATAGCTTTATGCATACTCCAAGCATTACTGAATTCCTTCACTGTCTCTGTTTGTGTCTTTATCTACAGAGCTCTTTAAAGGGAAACTGAACCCAATTTTATTCTTTTATAATTCAGATAGAGCATGACATTTTAAGCAACTTTCTAATTTACTCCTATTATTAATTTTTTCTTCGTTCTCTTGCTATCTTTATTTTAAAAGCAGGAATGTAAATCTTAGCAGCCAGCCCATTTTAGGTTCAGCACCATGGATAGCGCTTGCTTATTGGAGACTTACATTTACCCACCAATAAGCAAGCATAACCCAGGTTCTCAATCAAAAATGGGCCGGCTCCTTTGCATCACATTCCTGCTTTTTAAATAAAGATAGCAAGAAAATGAAGAAAAATTGATAATAGGAGTACATTAGAAAGCTGCTTAAAATTGCATTCTCTATCTGAATCATGAAAGAAAAAAATTGGGTTTAGTGTCCCTTTAAGTATTTGCCTTACATTTTTTTTAGTAATTTAGTACATTGAAGGTATTTTAACAAATATATGTAGATAAGGCTAATTTTATAGGGCTATATGACTATGGCTGCCAGATGTCCAGTATTCAATTGGAGAATAGACAAGAGAAGACAGATGTGCCACATGGCCCAATATTGTTTGGTCCAAAAATGTACTACAAGATGTGCAAAGATTGAACTCACATTTGTTTAAGCACCTCAATTAGTGCTATAGAGACAGTCTGGGATCTCTTACAGTCACCCAGGGGACCAAGCTCCGGTAGTAGTGTGTTGTCTGTATCAAAATGACATAAAGAGACACAGGTGCCTATATGGCCTAGTATTGTCTTGACAAAGTAAGCAGTGTAATAAGATAGGATGGTACTCACAATAGTTGTAGCATCTCCTTTGATGCTATAGAGGCAGGATGGGATCAATATAGTCACACACCAGACTTAGACACAGGCTCACTGGATACAGATGGAAGTCAGGACCACCAGTAGTCAGGAGTACCAAGAATAAGATGTGCCCTCTCAAGCAGAGGGATAGCAGGCCAGCAAACAAAATTGTAGCAAGTGTTCAGGATATTAAAAAAGTTTTATTAAAATCATAAAAACAGGGCAACGCATTTCTCAGCTCTAGGCTGTTTCATCAGGCTTCATAAAAACATTTGAGAACACTTGCTATATATACACTATACATCTAATTAGTCTTTAATCAAAACCACATGGTAATGGGAGGAGTCTAGGAGGCCAAGGAAACCCTATTAGCCCATTTTGTTGCAATTGGTATAACACACCCACTGTCATATATGTGAATAAGTAAATAAACATAATATAACAATAATAGTAAAAAATCAGGCTGACATATGTCTCATTAACAGTTTGTTTAATATATGAAATAGGGTTTCCTTGGCCTCCTAGACTCCTCCCATTACCATGTGGTTTTGATTAAAGACAAATTAGATTTATAGTGTATATATAGCAAGTGTTCTCAAATGTTTTTATGAAGCTGTCCAGTAACATCTTCACAAAAATACTGGACAATTAAATCCCCATTTTTGTAAAGACCCTGAGTGTAGATAAATGTACTCCTTGTGCCTCAACACATTACAAATAAGCAACAGAAAGAAGTCCTGTTTGTGTTTTACTGTCACCCAAAGAGGTACAATTATTTATTTGTATGCTGCTAGCACTTAAGGGGTAAACCAACTGCTCAGTTGTAAAACATAAACAAAAGTTACAGGTTAAGAGAGAACTGGCAACTCTAAATATGACAAATATGGAGTAATATATCATAAAAACATGGGAATAAATAAATACTGTATAGTGCATATAGATGCAGATGGACAGCTATACCATTCGTGGCTCAGTTGTTATATATTCTTAGGGGTAGATCAAATGTCAGGCGGACATGATCCGCTGTAGCATACGCTGTCGGCATTTATCATTGCACAAGCATTTCTGGTGAAATGCTTGTGCAATGCCATCCCCTGCACAGGGGGTGTCAATCATCCCGATCGGACCCTCAGAGGTGGCGGATGAGTTAAGGAGCAGCGGTTTTATGACCGCTGCTTCTTAACTTAAGTTTCAGGTGGACCTGAAACTTCGGGGGTCAATTGCAGCATCCGCTGTTTGATAAATCTACCCCTTGGTGTATAAACAAACATACAATATGATAGCACATATGAAATACAGTAATGGATTCATCAAGTTTTTATTTGTTTTTAGCTAAAATCTAACAAATGTGGCCTCATATCTAATGGTTGATATATATGTGTGTGTTTGTATATACAGTTGCAAGAAAAAGTATGTGAACCATTTGGAATGATATGGATTTCTGCACAAATTGGTCATAAAATGTGATCTGATCATCATCTAAGTCACAACAATAGACAATCACAGTCTGCTTAAACTAATAACACACAAAGAATGAAATGTTGCCATGTTTTTATTGAACACACCATGTAAACATTCACAGTGCAGGTGGAAAAAGTATGTGAACCCTTGGATTTAATAACTGGTTGAACCTCCTTTGGCAGCAATAACTTTAACCAAACGTTTCCTGTAGTTGCAGATCAGACGTGCACAACGGTCAGGAGTAATTCTTGACCATTCCTCTTTACAGAACTGTTTCAGTTCAGCAATATTCTTGGGATGTCTGGTGTGAATCGCTTTCTTGAGGTCATGCCACAGCATCTCAATTGGGTTGAGGTCAGGACTCTGACTGGTCCACCTCAGAAGCCATATTTTCTTCTGTTTAAGCCATTCTGTTGTTGATTTACTTCTATGCTTTGGGTCATTGTCCTGTTGCAACACCCATCTTCTGTTGAGCTTCAGCTGGTAGACAGATGGCCTTAAGTTCTCCTGCAAAATGTCTTGATAAACTTGGGAATTCATTTTTCCTTCGATGATAGCAATCCGTCCAGGCCCTGACCCAGCAAAGCAGCCCCACACCATGATGCCCCCACCACCATACTTCACAGTTGGGATGAGGTTTTTATGTTAGTGTGCTGTGCCTCTTTTTCACCACACATAGTGTTGTGTGTTTCTTCCAAACAACTCAACTTTGGTTTCATCTGTCCACAGAATATTTTGCCAGTGCTGCTGTGGAACATCCAGGTGCTCTTGTGCAAAAAACGTGTGTAAACGTGCAGCAATGTTTTGTTTGGACAGCAGTGGCTTCCTCTGTGGTATCCTCCCATGAAATCCATTCTTGTTTAGTGTTTTACGTATTGTAGATTCGCTAACAGGGATGTTAGCATTTGCCAGTGACTTTTTTAAGTCTTTAGCTGACACTCTGATTCTTCTTCACCTCATTGAGCAGTCTGCGCTGTGCTCTTGCAGTCATCTTTACAGGACGGCCACTTCTAGGGAGAGTAGCAGCAGTGCTGAACTTTCTCCATTTATAGACCATTTGTCTTACCGTGGACTGATGAACAGCAAGGCTGTTGGAGATACTTTTATAACCCTTTCCAGCTTTATGCAAGTCAACAATTCTTAATCGTAGGTCTTCTTAGAGCTCTTTTGCGCGAGGCATCATTCACATAAGGCAATGCTTCTTGTGAAAGCAAACCCATAACTGGTGTGTGTTTTTTATAGGACAGGGCAGCTGTAACCAACACCTCCAATCTCATCTCATTGATTGGACTCCAGTTGGCTGACATCTCACTCCAATTAGCTCTTGGAGATGTCATTAGTCTAGGGGTTCACATACTTTTTCCACCTGCACTGTGAATGTTTACATGGTGTGTTCAATAAAAACATGGCAACATTTTATTCTTTGTGTGTTATTAGTTTAAGCAGACTGTGATTGTCTATTGTTGTGACTTAGATGATGATCAGATCACATTTTATGACCAATTTGTGCAGAAATCCATATAATTCCAAAGGGTTCACATACTTTTTCTTGCAACTGTATACTGTATAAATATACATACAGTCATGCCCAAAAATATTGGTACGCCTGCATTTCTGTCAGATAATGCTCCACTTTGCCCAGAAAATTGTTGCAATTACAAATGTTTAGGCATTTTCATGTTTATTTCTTTTCTTTGTTTGTATTGGTATGACAGAAAAAAAGTGGAGAAAAAAAAGCCAAATCTGACATATTCCACGCAAAACTCCAAAAATGGACTGGATAAAATTATTGGCACCTTCTCAAAATTGTAAGAATTAATTGCATTCCAAGTTTGTGATGCTCCTGTAATATGTAATTTAACTCACCTGTATCAATTAACAGGTGCTGTCAATATAAAAATCACACTGGCAACCAGTTAAAATGGTGAAAAATGGACTCAACCTTTCTGTTGTGTGTCTCTGTGTGCCACACTGAGCATGGAGAAGAGAAAGCGCAGCAAAAGATTTGTCTGAGGATTTGAGAACAAAAATTGTGCATCGTATCTCCAGAGATCTTAATGTTCCTGTGTCCACTGTGGGCAACATTATCAAGAAGTTTACAGCCCATGGCACTGTAGCTAATCTCCCTGGATGTGGACGAAAGAGAAAAATAGATCAAAGATTGCAATGATGGATTGTTCGAATGGTGGATAAAGAACCTCAATCAACTTCCAGACAAATTTAAGCTGACCTTCAGGCACAGGGTACAAATGTGTCAGCTCACACTATCATCTGAATGAAAAGGGATGCTATGGTTGGAGACCCAGGAGGACCCCACTGTTGACACAGAAACATAAAAAAGACTAGATTGGAGTTTGCCAAAACTTACCTGAGGAAGCCAAAATCCTTTTGGGAGAATGTGCTGTGGACAGACAAAACAAAAATACAGCTTTTTGGTTTGAGGCTTTTATAGAAAAGAATACAGTCCCTACAGTCAAACCTGGTTCACTGATGTTTTCGGTTGCTTTGCTGCTTCAGGCACTAGATGTCTTGACTGTGTGCATGGCATTATGAAATCTGAAGGCTAGCAAAGAATTCTGTGGTGCAGTGTCAGAAAGTTGGGTTTCCGTCAGAGGTCATGGGTCTTACAGCAGGACAATGAACCAAAGCACACGTCAAATAGCACCAAGAAATAGTTTAAGACAAAGCGCTGGAGAGTACTGAACTGGCCAGCAATGAGTCCAGATCTCAATCCCATATAGAGCACCTGTGGAGAGATCTCAAGCCAGCAGTTGGGAAAAGGAACCTTTCCACTCTGAGAGACCTGGAGCAGTTTGCGAAAGAAGAGTGGTCCAAAATTCCAGTAGAGAGGTGTACGAAACTCATTGATAGTTACAGGAAGCGATTTATTTCAATTATTTTTTCCAAGGGGTGTGCTACCAAATATTAAAGTGAGGGTGCCAATAATTTTGTCCAATCCATTTTTGGAGTTTTGCATGGAATGTGTCAGATTTGGCTTTTTTTCTCCACTTTTTTTGTGTCGTACCAATACAAAGTAAATAAACATGAGAATGCCTAAATATTTGTAATTGCAACAGTTTTTGGGGCGAAGTGGTGCATTATCTGACAGAAATACAGGAGTGCCAATATTTTTTGGCCATGACTGTGTGTGTGCGTGTAAATATAACTATACATATATATATATATCTTAAATTAGAGTGTTGAAGACTTGCCAAAATTCTAAAAAGTAATATGAACTGTAATAAGGATTAGGATATATTTTGCGAGAAACTTAACAAGAACATCGGATTAAAAGGTAGCACCAAAAGAATAAAGTAAAATTCACAGTCTTTATTGATCCAGTTTAAAAATTCGTAACAATCCAAGCACACACCATTGCAAATTTACCCTAGCACACAGGAGCTGCTTATCCAACGTGTTTCCTGCTTTACCAAAAGCACTTCATCAGGGATAACAGCTGATTTCCTTACGAACACTTATACCTACAGGTTGTTAACCCCTGCTGTACCGTGTAGATACTAATGTCTATTTTTTATGTCATACAACAGACATTTAGTTTAAAGAATATATTTAGAAAACTTCACTACAGTCAGTGTTTAAAAAAACCTGTACGATAAATGTGACATTTAAAAATTATAATATTGAAACAGTAATTCTAACCTTAAAAAATTATATATATCTCAAATAGCCAAAGTGTATATACATATGTTCAATTGAACTTCAATTGAAGTAAAGAGAAAAGAATACATATTATCAACCGCTTGAACAAACATATTATGTACTCAGATCAATTTAGGGTCAGTATTATCAAAATTTAATATATCTCAAAGTTTTACGCTATATTCTCCTTGTTGAACGAATAGAATGGAGATATCCTTTATATGTATACAATTATCCATAAAATTCACTGTAGTTCAGTATAATTTTAATAGTCACATAATATAATAGAGATTACATTTAAACTTGAATCTAAATTTAAATTCAAATACCAGTGTATAATTGTAGATCCCATATCTTATTCATGCCCTTAGGATATCCTGTTTCAATTTTATGTATCCAAAAAGCCTCCTTTTTATTAAGTTTAGCTAATCTGTCTCCCCCTGTAGTTCTTTTAGGGACTCAGTCTATAAGTTGGAATTCAAATAAAAGAAGTATGTGGTTTAGAGCTGTTTTGTCAAACATCTGCCCCAGGCGATGTCTAGCAAAATGTTTAGCTACCGGAGTTCTAGGTTCTAAAGCATCCAATGACAGGAGATGCTCCTGGATGCGGTTCTTAAGGGGTCTAATAGTTCTCCCTGTATATTGACACCCGCAAAATTTGCAGGAGATAAGATAAACTACGAAATTCGACTGACATGTGAGATGTTGATAAATTTTAAACTCACATTTGGTTATATTAGATAGAAAAATTTCTCCCTTTTTGACATAATTGACAACATTTAGAAGGTCTAAATCCACATTTGAAAGTTCCATTTTTTTCTTTCAGCCAACTATTAGATTTAATAGCAACTGATTGACTCGAGTCTACATTCTTAGTCTTTGCTTTATCCTGAAGAAGTCTATTTCTATCCATTGATCTAACTTTTTCCAAAGTATCATTAAGAAGATTTTTACTGTATCCCCTATCAATGAGGCGTTCTTTTAGTTGGTTAGCATGTTTGTCATAGTCATCGAGACTACCACAATTTCTGCAGAGTCTCATAAATTGGCCTTTAGGGATTGCTCTCTTTAAATGTTTAGGATGGTGAGATTCAGCTCTTAAAATTGTATTACTTGCAATTTCTTTCCTAAAGGCTTCACTGGTTAATACCTGTTTTCTGATCAATTTTAATTTTTAAATCCAAAAAATGAATGCTGTCTTTTGAATTTGTGAACTTCAAATTCATGCTGTTATCATTTAGTTTCTTTATAAAATTTTCCATTTCTTCAACACTCCCATGCCAAATTATTAGGATATCATCGATAAATCTTGTGTAAAACTTGATGTTATCCTTAAAGTCTTTAAGGTCAAAGTAGCTAAGATATATATTTGCATAAGAGGGGGCAAATTTCGCCCCCATTGCTGTACCCCTATTTTGCAAATACATCTTACTAGTGATGTCGCGAATAGTTCGCCGGCGAATAGTTCCCGGCGAACATAGCATGTTCGCGTTTGCCGCTGCGGGCGAACATATGCGATGTTCGATTCGCCCCCTATTCTTCATCATTGAGTAAACTTTGACCCTTTACCTCACAGTCAGCAGACACATTACAGCCAATCAGCGGCAGACACTCCCTCCCAGACCCTCCCACCTCCTGGACGGCATCCATTTTAGATTCATTTGGAAGCTGCATTCTTAGTGAGAGGAGGGACAGTGTAGCTGCTGCTGATTTAATAGGGAAATTGATAGCTAGGCTAGTGTATTCAGTGCCCACTACAGTCCTGAAGGACTCTTCTGATCTCTGCTGTAAGGACAGCACCCCAAAAAGCCTTTTTTAGGGCTAGAACATCAGTCTGCTTTTTTTTTTTCCTGTGTAATGTAATTGCAGTTGCCTGCCTCCCAGCGTGTGTGTCAGGCTCACAGCGTATACTGTGCCCACTTGCCCAGTGCCACCACTCATATCTGGTGTAACAGTAGTGTACATTTAAAAAAAAAAACACTTTTTTGACTGTGTTAAATAATAGCAGTCAGTTTCCTTCACACGTGTGTGTTTCAGTGCCTGCCTGCCAGGGCACAGTGTCACCCCAGTGCAACTCATATCTGGTGTAACAGTAGTGTAGATTTTAAAAAAAACAACACTTTTTTGACTGTGTTAAATAATAGCAGTCAGTTTCCTTCACACGTGTGCGTTTCAGGGCCTGCCAGGGCACAGTGTCACCCCAATGCAACTTATATCTGGTGTAACAGTAGTGTACATTTAAAAAAAAAAACTTTTTTGACTGTGTTAAATAATAGCAGTCAGTTTCCTTCACACGTGTGCGTTTTCAGTGCCTGCCTGCCAGGGCACAGTGTCACCCCAGTGCAACTCATATCTGGTGTAGCAGTAGTGTACATTTTAAAAAAAAACAACACTTTTTTGACTGTGTTAAATAATAGCTGTCAGTTTCCGTCACACGTGTGCGTTTCAGTGCCTGCCTGCCAGGGCACAGTGTCACCCCAGTGCAACTCATATCTGGTGTAACAGTAGTGTAGATTTAAAAAAAAAAAAAACACTTTTTTGACTGTGTTAAATAATAGCAGTCAGTTTCCTTCACACGTGTGCGTTTCAGTGCCTGCCAGGGCACAGTGTCACCCCAGTGCAACTCATATCTGGTGTAACAGTAGTGTACATTACAGTCAAAATTGTATTTTTTTTTTAATCGATTGAATAGCAGTTAGTTGTCTGCAAGCGTGTGTGTCAGGCCTACAGCGTCTACTCTGCCAACTTCTGCCAGTGCACAGTGCTAATCATATCTGTTGTCACAGTAGCTTGCACGCATAGTACCACCAATCGAAAAAAAAATGACAGGCAGAGGCAGGCCACCCCGCAGGGGTTGTCGTGTTCGTGGTGCTGTGATTCCCTTTGGCCCTAGAATAATGCCCAGTGTTCAGAGGCCACGTACCCCGAACTCGAACATTTCTGAGGACATAGTTAACTGGCTAGCACAGGACACCCAATCTTCTACAGCTTCCGCTCGGAACCTTGACGCACCATCCTCCTCCAGCTTAGCTTCGGGCATCTCTCAAGTTACCACTCGCCCGCCTGCCGCCACCACCAACATTAGCACCTCAGCCGCTTCACTTGATCTGTCAGAGGAGTTATTTACACATCAGTTTGAAGAAATGAGTGATGCGCAACCATTATTGCCAGAGGATGTAGATAACAGGGATATGTCTCAGTCAGGCAGCATTACACACATGGACGTACGGTGTGATGATAATGATGTTGTACCCGCTGCGGGAGTTTGGTCTGTCACTGTGAAGCGGGCGTAACCCTTACACTACCTGATCGATACAACATCATACCTGATGTTTTAAAGCTCTTTATTCCAAACAATTTAGGAATGTTAGGTGATTTATGCCCTTTATGGCTTAAAACCAGACTCTGCATCAACTATGTAATTTTCCATGTGAGTTTTGCCATGGATCCCCCTCTGGCATGCCACAGTCTAGGTGTTAGTCCCCTTGAAACAACTTTTCCATCACTATTGTGGCCAGAAAGAGTCCCTGTGGGTTTTAAAATTCGCCCATTGAAGTCTATGGCGGTTCGCCTGGTTCGCCAACTTTTGGGGAAGTTCGCGTTCGCTGTTCGCGAACCCAAATTTTTAGGTTCGCGACATCACTACATCTTACCTTCAAACACAAAATAGTTAGTAGAAACTTAACCACATCAACCAAATAACTCATAAAAATAACATCATAGTTTGTGTAAAGTTTTAAGATTTCTTCCAATTTGTATATTTTGCGAGGGCAGGAAACTATGACAGCTATAGTTTTTTTTTCTCTCTGGAAAAATGAAACGTTACATCCTGTCTCTACGCATGACTGACATGTTTATGCTAGCTTCTGCAATAAAAAAAATCACTTTAAAAATGTCCATATTTGTGACATAATGTTAGAGTATGGGATTTTTACTTAAAATGTAAAACCACAGATGATTTATAAACATATATTTAAAGAGACAGTCAACTCATTTGTTTTTTGTTTTTTTAAAAGATAGATAATGCATTTTATTACCCATTTCCCAGTTTTGTACAGCCAGCATGGTTACATTAATTCACTTTTAACCTTTGTGATTACCTTGTACCTAAATTTCTTTTGACAGCCACAGCTCTGAAGTCGCAGTAATGATTCTAGCATAAATCGCGGTTGGGTTCATGCTCAACTTGTAATATGAGCGGTAAGCCCGATGAGCACAAGCCTTTGCAATATACCCTTTATTGCTCCACTTGTAATCTAGCCCTATGTATGGTAGTTGTAATCTTAAAGGGACATTCCAGTCAAAATGTAAATTCAGATGGATGAATGACATATTTGAATAGTAGCATGTTAGCAATATACATGCATTGGCAAAAATTCTTCTAGTAAAATTTATCACTGTTTTAGTGTTAACATTTCTCTCTGTACGTGCATGTAAAGCATAGCTAGATATTTTCAGTGCACCAGCATTTTAAATAATACAGCTGCTAAGAGCTCCAGTGGGGCTTATATAATGTCACCAATTAACAAATTGAGTCATTACCAGATGGTACAAGCACCTTAGACTTTTTTTTTTTTTTTTTTAAAACAGCTTTAACTTTTATTAGAAGCCTGGAATGTATCCATGTGGATTTCACTTTTAGCTGGAATGTCCTTTGAAAGCTTTGTGTACTACCGGCTGGTTATACAAAGTATTGTGTAAAGATGGGTTTAATTACCAAATATTATTTTGTTTACATTCCTAAATAATGAATCCAGACTTGCTAGACACCATATGCCCATTATAAGTGAGATGCTTCTGTCATTATCCTGTGATGGAAATCTTGCATAGAATTGTATTCATATTTATCCCAAGATTGTATCTAATTATTTAACTACTTTATTTCTATTAAAATATACTTATTAGGGAGGGTGTGTGGCAGGGAGGACACTATGTATCATATATGGTGGAGTTGCGATATCTTACATCCTTTCTGGGAAACAATTCATAGCCATGCGTGCAAAGTAATTGGCACACAACTTGATCTTAAAACAGAAAGGATTCTACTTAATGTAATTTCAGATATATCCTGTAAGATCAGAAGATGCCTATACCAGATCATGATAAACACAGCTAAACGCTTTATACCTATAAATTAGAAATCCGCCCAAATCTCATCCCTATCATAATAGTTAGCCTTAGTAAAAAAACACACTTATCTTAGAAAGGTTCTACTATTTTAGAACAGGGCAAATTAATTTATACTATGATATGCTCTTTCTTTGGGAACAATACTCTGTTACATGAAATGGGTGGAACTGGGTTTGGGGTTGTAGAATTTCTGATGAGTTATATGTGCTTCCTTTATGTGAAATTTATATCATCCAATGAAACAGTGAAGGTACAATTTTTAGTAAATGCATGCTTTATTGTTTAAGCGAGTCTTTGGATATTTTTGTTTTATGTTGTTGTTGTTTCTTCCCCTTTTTTTCCCTTCCCCACCAACTTCACGCATATGTTGTTTTCTTTTAAACTTTAATAATATGTCCAGACATTGTGGGTTCTTACAGATATTATAAAAAATATGGACTCTTATACATTATGGACTTGTTAAACCTCGCTTTCAGACAATCCATATCAATGTCATATAATCTCGAAATAATTCCTTATCTGAAATGTTTGAACCTGCGTGTTCTGATCAGCTCTAATGTTCTTCTTATTAAGTTAAACTTAACAAACACTAAAATAAAAAAAATATACTTATTAGAAAAGGGGTTGAAAGATGTTATAAAATTTAGGAGCAAGACATAATTTTTTTTTATCAGCAAGGGAAGACTAATACAGAGCTAGAACCTGCTGCGTACCTGCTGAAACCCGCGTCGCCCGTAATTTCCCTTCGCACATCGGCAAATCACATAAACCCCGCCGGCAGTTCATAAACTGCCGTTAATCTGGAGTCGCTAGTGACGTACGGCAGTTTAGAAACTGACGGCACATAAGAAAATTAAAAAAAAAATGTAAATCTTCCGTAAAAGTCTAACCCGCCTCCCAAAAATAGACCCGACACCTCAAAACCCCTATATCCGCCATCACCCCACATTGCAACTAATAATAAAAGTATTTATCCCTAAACCGCCATATCCCACAACGCAATAAACCTTATTACACCATTAACCCCTAAACCGCCAACACCCCCACACTGCAATAAACCTAATTAAGCTATTAACTCCTAAACTGCCAACCTCCCACAACACAAATAACTAATTTAATTACTAAGCCCCCTAAATTAACCCAAATAACATTAAATTAAAAAATACTGTTACAGTTAAAATAAAAAACCTAACATTAATTTCGATTTCACTTCCTCCCTCTTCTTATTCTTTCTTCCCTCTAGTTTCTTCCCCCCTACCTTTCCTTCTCCATCAGATACCTTACATAATATATAACATCAAATTGTGAACAGCAACTTTCCCTCCCTCTCTCAATACCCGTCCATTTGCCGCCCCTTGACCTTGGGAACCCCCTCCCCCCCTTTCTGACAAATAGATTATACATTTTATAGCCTAACCCACCTCTCTGGTGTAGACGTTGTTTCCCTCTCACATACAGCTATTTAAATTCAGGGACTCACACATAGATTTAATATGTATAAACCTACTCCTTCTAACACATTTACTATAGCAACACAGAACGTAAAAGGCTTTCTTTCCCCAGAGAAACGGTCTATAGCCTTCCATGACCGCTACAAGAAACAAATAGACATCCTTCTTTTGCAGGAAACTCATTTTAAAAAACTCAAAGAACCCAATCTCCCGACATTCCGCTATGACCAACATTTTTTGAGCTCAAGTCCCGATAGAAGAAATGGAGTTAGTATCTCCTTTAAAAAAAGCACTCCCTTTGAACTCCTACAGAAATATTCTGACTCCAAAGGCAGAGTTTTGATTATAGTGGGCTTACTCTATGGCAGACCCCTCACGATAGCCAACCTATATGCTCCTATCCATCCCACACCTTCCTTCTTTCGAAAAGCTATTAATCAACTAATAGACATAGCTAAAGGCCCTATCATCCTAGGCGGTGACCTAAATTTCCCCATTAACCCTATTCTGGACACCTCCACCGGGAAATCTTATCTAAATCACAGAAGAATTAAAGCCAATTGGTCAGCAATACAATCTCTCCCACTTATTGACACATGGCGAATCACCCATTCGCATACCAAGGACTATACTTTCTTCTCACACCCACAAAAAAACCTACACTCGCCTAGATTATTTACTTTGTGTTCAATCTATTTTAACATCCCTAACAGATTCCAAGATCAGCCACACAGTATGGTCAAATCACAGTGCGGTTATCAATTCCTTCACCTGGTCTGTTAAACCTTTAAATTGCTCGAACTGGAAACTAAATAATCTTATCTTTTCCGACCCTCAAATAACAACTTATATTTAAAAAACTAAGGAATTCTTTACCATAAACAGATCTGCTGACACATCTATCACTAACAACTGGGAAACATATAAGTGCTTTATAAGGGGTGAACTCATCAAACATAATAAAAAGGCAGCGCCAACAGAGAGCATCACTATATAACTCCCTAACCACTAAATTAATACAAGCTGAACATACCCATAAAAACAACCCCCAATCTAGCCAACACTATTCCACTTTACAACAAGCCAGAGAAGATCTGAACAACTACCTCGTAAAGTGTGCCCACCTATGCTCTCTTACTCTGAAAGCTAAATTCTTTATAGAAGAAAACAAATCAGGATGCCTGCTGGCTAGATCTCTTAAAAAAAGCGATTTAAAACCTTTATAAAGCGTATTATAAACCCCTCCGGTCATGTGTCCTCTGACAGTTCTTCAATCGTGAATGATTTTGCCAATTATTATACTTCCCTCTATAATATAGAATCCTCAGAACACATCACAAAGACTAATTTAATTAACAATAATCTTGACAAAATTGAACTCCCGACCCTATCTGAGGAAGACATCTCTTCCCTAGAAGATCCGTTTCACAAACACAAAATATTAGCCGCTATTAAAGCCCTGCCACAGGGCAAAGCCCCGGGCCCGATGGTTTCACCCCGAAATTCTTTCACCTTTTTGCCCCGCAACCTAGCCTGCATCTACTTGAGCTTTACCAATCAATTGGCCACCAAGGCACCTTTACCAAAAATCTCCTGGAAGCGTCTATCACTGTTATTCCCAAACCCGGTAAACCAGCAGACCAAGTCAAAAATTACCACCCTATCTCCCTTATAAACATTGATGTCAAATGATATGCTAAAGTGCTAGCTATGCGCCTCAATAAACTTTTACCATACCTGATTCATACAGATCAGGTCGGTTTTATTCCAGGAAGGGAGGCTAAAGACAATTCAATTTGGATTCTTCAAACGTTATATACAGCCAATACCAACAAATTACCAATGGTGGTGCTCTCTACAGATGCCGAGAAGGCTTTAGACAGGGTCGACTGGGATTTTCTCTGGTTGGCCCTGGCGAAATTTGGCTTTTCCCATGTATTTATCAACAGAATTAGAGCTTTATATACTAATCCATCAGCAACAGTTCGGACTAATGATATAGCATCTCATAACTTCCAGATACACAATGGCACACGCCAATGATTCCCCCTTTCTCCCCTCTTGTTTGCCTTAACGGTAGAGACACTTGCCACACGTATAAGAAACAACATAAACATTAAAGGTATGGAATTCGGCTCTATACACCAAAAATGTCTTCTATACGCGGACGACATTATCTTTACCTTACGTTCACCACTTTTATCTGTACCCTCACTCCTAACAGAATTCAAAGCTTTTAAAAAGGTATCAAATTTTTCTATTAACTTGGACAAATCTGTCCTTCTACCTGTCAATCTGCCTGAAGAGGAAGTTACATATCTAACCCAACACACTAAGTTTTCGATAGACAAATCATTGAAATACCTAGGCATTAACATTTCCCCATCCATACCAGACCTCTTTGAACACAATTATATTGCCCTTCAAAGGGAAATAAGTAAACTGTTAGATACTTGGCATAGACAGAATCATCTTTCTTGGCTAGGCCGAGTGAGCGCAGTGTCAATGACTATACTCCCTAAATATTTGTATCTGTTTCAGGTCCTCCCCCTAGATCTGTCTACTCACTATCTTGACTCACAACAAAAATCATTCTTATGGTCTTATCAAAGACCAAGAGTCGCCAAAAAGAATCTATACCTCAGTAGAGAGAGGGGAGGTCTGGGGGTCCCTAATCTAACTACTTACTACAAAGCAGTCCACCTTGCGCGTGTTGTGGCATGGAACAACCTCTCGCCCTCTAAACCATGGGTCCAATTGGAAGCTACCCTTCTAATGGGACACAATATAACTGAGATATGTTGGATCCCAAAGAGACATAGATCCACACAACATGAACTTAATTATTATATAGCATCCACTCTGGGGTTTTGGGACAAGACCATCAAAATCTCCACAAATGTTTCCCGTCCTATCTCCCCCTTAACTCCATTACTTAATAACACTTCATTTATACTACCGGATCTTATACAGACTCCACTACCAGCCGACCTACAACTACCCTCCCCTGTCTCCTGCTTCTTACAAAACGGTCAATTCAGAACACAAGCGGACCTGAACACGGATTTTGGCACCCCTTTCATAAATGGTTTTCCTATTTTCAAGTACGGCATGCACTTTTAACCTCCCCATACAAATCTGATTTTATAAGACCTTTCACACCATTTGAAACACTTTGCACAACCCTCTCACTCCATAAATCAAATATCTCTCCGATTCGTAAAATACTACAAAGTCCCACTTCCTCATCTACGCCCTCATATCTGGCCAAATGGGAGAAGTAACTTAATATAACCTTTACTCAAAAACAAAAGAACAACATATTTTTAATGACGAAAAAATCATCCATCTCACCAATAATAGTGGAACTTAATTATAAAATCCTACTGCGGTGGTACCTCTCCCCCTATAGACTACATAACATCCATGTGCATCTCCCTTATGTTGGAGACATTGTGGGGAGCTTGGCTTTCTCACCCATATTTTTTGGCATTGCCCCATGCTTAATCACTACTGGCACAATTCTATCCTTGACTCCGATATCGATCTTAGCCCTGCTATGATTCTACTGAATGACCTCCCAACTGTTTATATCGTAGAAAATTATTACAATGTATAATAAATTGCGAAAAGTGCTTAATTCCTAGGTTCTGGAAAAAACTATAGCTTTCAGGGAAAAACATATACAATATTGGACATTATTTTTATATGGGAACAAAGAGGAATTAGACAACCCTAAATAACTTCCCCTCCTTGGGAATGTATTTCCACAATTCAATACACACCACTCTCTGATACCCAACAGTCGGCTTCCCTCTTTCACCCCTCTTTCCCTCCCCCCTCTTCCCCTCACTCACCCTTGATGCTGTTTGCTACCATACAAATTTATTGACAATTGTTACTTCTTATGTTATACTTCTTTTGTAAGATGGAGAGTCTCCTACTATCTTTTGTTTTTGGTCTCAAACATTGACTTAATGGACTTCAATTCAGAATATTAGTCTCTACTGCAGAGACAGACCTGCTTTATGAGACCTTTGATGTTATTTTATGTTTATTACTACCTATGTTTAAATGTATCGTCACAAGAGTTTTTGAGTGAATTCTTTATTCTCCTCGTGCTTTCAATATTCTCTCCACAATGTTGTGAATTTTCAAAAATTAATAAAAAGATTTAAAGACAAAAAAAACCCTAACATTACTTAAACAAAAACCTGATTTAAATTAATCTAAAATTACAAAAAATAAAAAAGTATAACATTACAGAAAAAAAACAAATTATCAAAAATAAAAAAATTAAACCTAATCTAGTACCCCTATGAAAATAAAAAAAGCCCCCCCAAATAAAACCACCCCCGAATCTAAACTACCAATAGCCTTTAAAAGGGCCTTTTTGTAGGGCATTGCCGTAAGTTAAACTGCTCTTTTACATTTAAAAAATACTAAGTCCCCCCTAAAACCCCACCACCCACCAAACCCACCAAAGGGAAAAAAAACTAACACTAAAAAAAACCTAAACTACCTATTTCCCCCAAAGGGGCATTTATATCAGCTCTTTTACAGCCCCCCAAAAAAAACTAATCTAAAAAAAAGCCACCCCAAAAAATAAAAAAAAAGCCCAAATAGGTACTCACCATTCCTGAAGTCTAGTGGAGAAGGTCTTCTTGGAGGCGGCGACATCTTCTTCCAGCACGGGGACATCTTCTAGCTTCATCCAGGACCAAGGCGATTCAGAGAGGAGATGACCACGGAGCAAGAACGCCAACCGCGGAGCCATCCAGTGTGGAGATCCTCTTCGTACGATCAGCGCCTCACACTGAGGATTGAATGCAAGGTACCCGTTTAAAAATAGGGTAGCATGCATTCCTATTGGCTGACATTTTCAAATCAGCCAATAGGATGAGAGCTACTGAAATCCTTTGTGAGGGTTAAACACACAGTAGTGCAGGGTTGATAGTCTTTAAATTTACATGCACTTTTCTGACTATTTTGGCCCTTTAAAAAAGAAAATACCAAATAATATTTAGACCAAACTAAAAAAAAAAAAAATATACTTAAAATGATACTAATTTTGCTGATTCATGAAGATATTTCTCTTGGTGCTTAAAGGGATACTAACCACAAATGTATTCTTTCATGATTCAGATAGAGCAGGCAATTTTAAGCAACTTTCTAATTTACTCATATTATCAATTTTTTCTTTGTTCTCTTGCTATCTTTATTTGAAAAAGAAGGCATCTAAGCTAAGGAGCCAGGCAATGTTTAGTTCAGACCCTGGACAGCACTTGTTTAAAGGTGGGTGCATTTAGCCACCAATCAGCAAGCACAACCCAGGTTGTGAACCAAAAATGGTCTGGCTTCTAAACTTACATTCCTGCTTTTCAAATAAAGATATCAAGAGAATGAAGAAAAATGTATAATAGGAGTAAATTAGAAAGTTGCTTAAAATTACCTGCTCTATCTGAATCATGAAAGAAAAAACTTTGGGTTCAGTGTCCCTTTAAGATTATAACAGAAGTAACGTTGCAATTTCAGCTAGTGCTTTTTTAACATTGTAAAACAGTCAAAATGCTAGATACATGTAGACATTAATTTTGAAAGCAAGTTACATTTCTCTGTGCCAACCTATTATAAAATTTCACAGCATTTACTGTTTGCAACAAAATGACACAATAAAAACAGCAGCATTTTGTACAAGGTTATCTTGCTTTATGAAAATGCTGTCAAAATTAAAATCGCACCTTGTAAGCAGAGCATGCAATTTTGAAAACCCTTCCAATTAACTTCTATTTGGCATCCTTTGTTAAAACATAGCTAATTTCAATGAGATTATATGTAGATAGGCTTAAGAGAGTGCCTGTGTCTTGAGAACTATATGAGTATGTTCTCAATCAATATAAAAAAAATGTAATCAGAAGGGTTTTTTTTGGCTTTTTTATCAAACTGAGTCACAATCTCACAGAGTAAAACTGAGTCACAATCTCACAGAGTAAAACTGAGTCACAATGTTACAGAGTAAAACTGAGTCACAATGTTACAGAGTAAAACTGAGTCACAATGTTACAGAGTAAAACTGCGTCACAATCTTAGAGTAAAACTGAGTCACAATGTTACAGAGTAAAACTGAGTCACAATGTTACAGAGTAAAACTGAGTCACAATCTTACAGAGTAAAACTGAGTCACAATGTTACAGAGTAAAACTGAGTCACAATCTTACAGAGTAAAACTGAGTCACAATGTTACAGAGTAAAACTGAGTCACAATGTTACAGAGTAAAACTGAGTCACAATGTTACAGAGTAAAACTGAGTCACAATGTTACAGAAGAGTAAAACTGAGTCACAATGTTACAGAAGAGTAAAACTGAGTCACAATGTTACAGAGTTAAACTGAGTCACAATGTTACAGAGTTAAACTGAGTCACAATGTTACAGAGTAAAACTGAGTCACAATGTTACAGAGTAAAACTGAGTCACAATGTTACAGAGTAAAACTGAGTCACAATGTTACAGAGTAAAACTGAGTCACAATGTTACAGAGTAAAACTGAGTCACAATGTTACAGAGTAAAACTGAGTCACAATGTTACAGAGTAAAACTGAGTCACAATGTTACAGAGTAAAACTGAGTCACAATGTTACAGAGTAAAACTGAGTCACAATGTTACAGAGTAAAACTGAGTCACAATGTTACAGAGTAAAACTGAGTCACAATGTTACAGAGTAAAACTGAGTCACAATGTTACAGAGTAAAACTGAGTCACAATGTTACAGAGTAAAACTGAGTCACAATGTTACAGAGTAAAACTGAGTCACAATGTTACAGAGGAGTAAAACTGAGTCACAATGTTACAGAAGAGTAAAACTGAGTCACAATGTTACAGAGGAGTAAAACTGAATCACAATGTTACAGAGGAGTAAAACTGAGTCACAATGTTACAGAGGAGTAAAACTTAGTCACAATGTTACAGAGGAGTAAAACTGAGTCACAATGTTACAGAGGAGTAAAACTGAGTCACAATCTTACAGAGGAGTAAAACTGAGTCACAATCATTTCAATGAGATTATATGTAGATAGGCTTAAGAAAGTGCCTGTGTCTTGAGAACTATACGAGTATGTTCTCAATCAATATAAAAAAAAAATAATCAGAAGGTTTTTTTTGGCTTTTTTATCAAACTGAGTCACAATGTTAAAGAGTAAAACTGAGTCACAATGTTAAAGAGTAAAACTGAGTCACAATGTTAAAGAGTACAACTGAGTCACAATGTTAAAGAGTAAAACTGAGTCACAATGTTACAGAGTTAAACTGAGTCACAATGTTACAGAGTTAAAATGAGTCACAATGTTACAGAGTTAAAATGAGTCACAATGTTACAGAGGAGTAAAACTGAGTCACAATGTTACAGAGGAGTAAAACTGAGTCACAATGTTACAGAGTAAAACTGAGTCACAATGTTACAGAGTAAAACTGAGTCACAATGTTACAGAGTAAAACTGAGTCACAATGTTACAGAGTAAAACTGAGTCACAATGTTACAGAGTAAAACTGAGTCACAATGTTACAGAGTAAAACTGAGTCACAATGTTACAGAGTAAAACTGAGTCACAATGTTACAGAGTAAAACTGAGTCACAATGTTACAGAGTAAAACTGAGTCACAATGTTACAGAGGAGTAAAACTGAGTCACAATGTTACAGAAGAGTAAAACTGAGTCACAATGTTACAGAGGAGTAAAACTGAGTCACAATGTTACAGAGGAGTAAAACTGAGTCACAATGTTACAGAGGAGTAAAACTGAGTCACAATCTTACAGAGGAGTAAAACTGAGTCACAATCATTTCAATGAGATTATATGTAGATAGGCTTAAGAAAGTGCCTGTGTCTTGAGAACTATACGAGTATGTTCTCAATCAATATAAAAAAAAAATAATCAGAAGGTTTTTTTTGGCTTTTTTATCAAACTGAGTCACAATCTCACAGAGTAAAACTGAGTCACAATGTTAAAGAGTAAAACTGAGTCACAATGTTAAAGAGTACAACTGAGTCACAATGTTAAAGAGTAAAACTGAGTCACAATGTTACAGAGTTAAACTGAGTCACAATGTTACAGAGTTAAAATGAGTCACAATGTTACAGAGTTAAAATGAGTCACAATGTTACAGAGGAGTAAAACTGAGTCACAATGTTACAGAGGAGTAAAACTGAGTCACAATGTTACAGAGGAGTAAAACTGAGTCACAATGTTACAGAGGAGTAAAACTGAGTCACAATGTTACAGAGTTAAACTGAGTCACAATGTTACAGAGGAGTAAAACTGAGTCACAATGTTACAGAGGAGTAAAACTGAGTCACAATCTTACAAATTATATGCATATTATGTAGATGATCCATTTATATAGCCCATCTGGGAGTGTTTTTGTAAAATTAATAGTTTTGCTTATTTTTAAATAACACTGTGCTCATTTACAGACTCTAAAACAAGTCCCAATGTTTTAGATGTATACTGATGTCTACAGATTCCTGATTGATTTAAATGTGAGCTTCTAAGAAATTTTTCAAAAGGTTGTATACTGGAGTTTTGCATCAGTATTTGTGCATATTCATCTTTATTGCAGTGTCTATTACATGCAGTTATATGAAAATTGGCGTATACTGTCCCTTGAAGTATGCAGTCATGGAAAGGAATTAAGGATAAGGATACAAAAAGAAAGAAGTATATTTTATAAAATAAGTAAATTGCAAACTTTTTTTTAAACCAGATGTTCTATCTTAATTATTTAACACTCCCGCTCGACCGTTAACTGAGCTAGAAGTAGCCATTTTGTGCTCATCGGGTTCCGCTCGTATTATGAGTTGAACATAATCTGTTTTCGCTCTTGCAAGTGCAAAAGGCCGAACTTAGAATATCACATGCGCGTTCATGTATTCCCCCATAGAAGTCAATTTAGCAAATAATTTGCATGCAAACCCAATCACATTCTCATGTGCGATAACCCAACATGAAAATATTTCCCATTCCAATTTTCTTCTCATAGAAGAATATGTTCTATTTATTCGTATATACATATTTCTACATATATCTGATGGTGTATGTATATATGTATGTATATATGTATATATATATATATATAAACACACTCACCGGGTCTTATCCAAACAGTATTTAATGATACAAAATAAAGTGATGTTTCAGGGTGATTAGCCCCGTCCTCAGTCTGAGATGGTGATTGCGTTCCTTACTTCTTCCTATGTGTACTCTTTGAATGCACACCGGGCAATGTTTTGGATTTAAAGTGTGTGCAGAGCCCTGGGACTATTTACATACATACACACACATATATATATATATATATATATATATAGATAGATAGATAGATAGATAGATAGATAGATAGATATATATATAGATATATATATATATATATATATATATATATATATATATATATATATAGATAGATATATATATATAGATATATATAGGGATATCTATTTAGAAATACTTAGAACATATTCTGCTGTGTGCAGAACATTGGAATGTGAAATATTTACAGTACATACATGGTTAAAACCTTATATGTCTATGTGTATTTATGTGTTTATATGTGTGTATATGTCTGTAAATACATAAATACACATATAAATACATATGTACACACATATAGACATTATATATATATATATATATATATATATATACACACATACATATGCATCTCTTTAGACATGTACATGTATGTATGTCTATGTTAAAGCCCTGTGCCTGCCTTTGTTTTTTTTCTTACACCTGAGACGTCATATATTTGAGCCCTTATAACTTTTGTGTGCAATATTTTTATACATTTTATTAGCTGGTGTTATTATGAGTGGAACTGTACTTTGTAATGTATTTGTTATGTGTTTTGTGCAACTTTTTTGTTTTGCTAAAAAGTTAACCAGAGCTCTGAGGACACGGTAATCATTCTAGTGTAAATAACGGTTGCGCTCACACAATCGCATTTACTTTCAACTTGTAACACGAGTGGTAAACCCAATGAGTGCAAACACCCATGATAAACCCCTTATCTCTCGTGTGTAACTGTTAGAGAGCCACTCGTAATCTAGCCCTCAATGTGTTCGTTTTTGTTACACTACAAGCCCCTACTGGGGCTTTGAGCTGCTGCAGTATTTAAAATGCTGGTGCAGTGAGAATATCTAGGTATGTTTCACATGCAGAGAAAAATGTTAGCACTAAAATAGTGATAACTTTTACTAGAAACATTTTTTCCAATATGTGTAGATTGCAAATATAATTTATGTGCATTTCACTGTAAGTATAGAACTTATACAAATGCAGGTTTGGCTATGGAGTTAAAAATCAACACATTGTTACTTAAAAATAAAATGACTTATTATTATAAAAGTGCACCCAGATGATCTATATAAACAGATCAGTTGCTAAACAAATATGGAAACAACAATTTAGTGTACAATGTCCTTTTAATTTTGACTTTCATGTCCCTTTAAAAATAAAAAATGTCAACACCACTAGTGCTATGATTAGTTTAAAGAGACAGAAAAGACAACAAATTAACAAGATTCAGATAGAGCACATAATATTAAACAACTTTCCATTTTACTTCTATTATCTAATTGTCTTTGTTCTCTTCATATCCTTCCAGTGCAATACTGGAAGCTAGCTGCTGATTTGTGACTGTAGACATTTGTTTTATGTTATTGGATTAGCCAATGTGTTTTGCTAGTTCCAGTGGCACCACCAGACAGGCCAGAAGAGACACTAGCCCCCCATCATAGTGGCTGCCCCCATTTGCCACCCAACTGCGATTTTACCATTGTTTTCCCACCCTGTTCTGCCCCTGCCCCACCCACAGCAGCCTTGACTCCGCCTGTTGATCGCCGGGTCCTGCTTACTGACTGCCATCTCCATCCGGCCTCCAGGAAGTGCCTCCCTTATAAAAAAAAATTCTGGAGATACTACTGGCTAATTCCCAGTAATACACCACTGCTCCTTCCACCGCAGATACCAACAGAATGAAGCAAATCTGAAAACAGAAATACATTTGAAAGTTGTTTCAAACTGTATTCTCTCTCTGAATCTAAAAGTAAAATATTGGGTTTAACCCAATAAGATGCCAAGAGGTTAAAATGAGAATGCCACGCTTCTACCTAATCACATTTTCACTATTCACCCTTTAAATTTATTTATATCAAAACAGCCATCATTTAATTTAGGCAAACATAACCAAAGTATTTGTTGAACACGCTAAAGAGTTAACTATAAAAAAGTACCTTGATTCAAAGCAGCACCAAAAAGCACGGTTAGAAAAAGACACAAATCAGGAAGCCATTTATTTATATTCATACACAAATAGGATTAATACAATTTCAACTTGCATTAAACAAGAATACGTAAAGGGCATTGTCCGCGTAAATAGGAGTGGAAATATATGAAATGCTGTAACAGTGACCTTTTCAAATGTAGAAGTTTTGTGATACAAAATAAATGGAAATTCATTGAATGACAAAGTGAGGCTCTTCAATCTTTTTATGTGCATTTAAATGAGAGATGCAGCATTTCTATGGCTAGCTCAATTTTTATGTTCCGCATTTTTACGCTAAAATTACTTTATAAAAAAACAAAAGGAATATAACGTACTGTATGTAATATTATATTTGTGGTTTAATCATATACAATAAGTATATTTTGTTTCCTTTAGTTTTTGTTTTAATATATAGTTTAAAAAAACTCAGAATGGAATTACAGGAAAAGAAGACAAAATAAATAATTAAAGTATATTGCAGACTTTTTCTTATATATACGATTTATAATTTTATATTACTATCTCAAAGTGTTTAATGTCCCTTAAGTAGAGTGTGCGCTCAGCTGATGGTGCACTAAGCTGATGGTGCACTAAGCAGAGGGTGCGCTAAGCTGATGGTGCACTAAACAGAGGGTACGCTAAGCTGATGGGGCACTAAACAGAGGGTGCGCTAAGCTGATGGTGTACTAAACAGAGGGTGCGCTAAGCTGATGGGGCACTAAACAGAGGGTGCGCTAAGCTGATGGGGCACTAAGCAGAGGGTGCGCTAAGCTGATGGGGCACTAAGCAGAGGGTGTGCTAAGCTGATGGGGCACTAAACAGAGGGTGCGCTAAGCTGATGGTGCACTAAACAGAGGGTGCACTAAGCTGATGGTGCACTAAACATAGGGTGCGCTTAGCTGATGGGGCACTAAACAGAGGGTGCGCTAAGCTGATGGGGCACTAAACAGAGGGTGCGCTAAGCTGATGGGGCACTAAACAGAGTGTGCGCTAAGCTGATGGGGCACTAAACAGTGGGTGCGCTAAGCTGATGGGGCACTAAACAGAGGGTGCGCTAAGCTGATGGTGTACTAAGCAGAGGGTGCGCTAAGCTGATGGGGCACTAAACAGAGGGTTTACTAAGCTGATGGTGCACTTAACAGAGGGTGCGCTAAGCTGATGGGGCACTAAACAGAGGGTGCGCTAAGCTGATGGGGCACTAAACAGAGGGTGCGCTAAGCTGATGGGGCACTAAGCAGAGGGTGCGCTAAGCTGATGGGGCACTAAGCAGAGGGTGCGCTAAGCTGATGGGGCACTAAGCAGAGGGTGCGCTAAGCTGATGGGGCACTAAGCAGAGGGTGCGCTAAGCTGATGGGGCACTAAGCAGAGGGTGCGCTAAGCTGATGGGGCACTAAGCAGAGGGTGCGCTAAGCTGATGGGGCACTAAACAGAGGGTGCACTGAGCTGATGGTGCACTAAGCAGAGGGTGCACTGAGCTGATGGTGCACTAAGCAGAGGGTGCGCTAAGATGATGGTGCACTAAACAGAGGGTGCGCTAAGCTGATGGTGTACTAAGCAGAGGGTGCGCTAAGCTGATGGTGCACTTAACAGAGGGTGCGCTAAGCTGATGGGGCACTAAACAGAGGGTGCGCTAAGCTGATGGTGCACTTAACAGAGGGTGCGCTAAGCTGATGGTGCACTTAACAGAGGGTGCGCTAAGCTGATGGTGCACTAAACAGAGGGTGCGCTAAGCTGATGGGGCACTAAGCAGAGGGTGCGCTAAGCTGATGGGGCACTAAACAGAGGGTGCGCTAAGCTGATGGGGCACTAAGCAGAGGGTGCGCTAAGCTGATGGGGCACTAAGCAGAGGGTGCGCTAAGCTGATGGGGCACTAAGCAGAGGGTGTGCTACGCTGATGGGGCACTAAGCAGAGGGTGCGCTACGCTGATGGGGCACTAAACAGAGGGTGCGCTAAGCTGATGGTGTACTAAACAGAGGGTGCTCTAAGCTGATGGTTCACTAAACAGAGGGTGCGCTAAGCTGATGGTTCACTAAGCAGAGGGTGCGCTAAGCTGATGGGGCACTAAGCAGAGGGTGCGCTAAGATGATGGGGCACTAAGCAGAGGGTGCGCTAAGCTGATGGGGCACTAAGCAGAGGGTGCGCTAAGCTTATGGGGCACTAAACAGAGGGTGCGCTAAGCTGATGGGGCACTAAACAGAGGGTGCGCTAAGCTGATGGGGCACTAAACAGAGGGTGCGCTAAGCTGATGGGGCACTAAACAGAGGGTGCGCTAAGCTGATGGGGCACTAAACAGAGGGTGCACTAAGCTGATGGGGCACTAAACAGAGGGTGCGCTAAGCTGATGGGGCACTAAGCAGAGGGTGCGCTAAGCTGATGGGGCACTAAGCAGAGGGTGCGCTAAGCTGATGGGGCACTAAGCAGAGGGTGCGCTAAGCTGATGGGGCACTAAACAGAGGGTGCGCTAAGCTGATGGGGCACTAAACAGAGGGTGCGCTAAGCTGATGGGGCACTAAACAGAGGGTGCGCTAAGCTGATGGGGCACTAAACAGAGGGTACGCTAAGCTGATGGGGCACTAAACAGAGGGTGCGCTAAGCTGATGGGGCACTAAACAGGGGGTGCGCTAAGCTTATGGTGTGCTTAATGATGGTATTCTATATGGTAGCTCTGTGCTATACTATTAATAATAAAGGTTTGCTTCAAGTCTTAAAAAAGTGTGTGTGTATATGTATATACTGTATATAATTTGTGTGTGTCTAAATATTTGTGTGTGGGCATATATGTATATACATGTGTATTTATGTGTTTATATATGTATATACATACATACTGTATATAAATACCTCAAAACTTGAAAAATCATGTTTTAATCAATTTCAATATTTTATGTGTTTTACTATGTATTTAATGTACATATTTTACATTCCAATGTTCTTACTATTTTAAATATGTTTATATATATATATATATATATATATATATATATATATATACACAGTATGTATGTGTATATATATATATATATATATATATATATTCATATAGATATATAGTTTAGATATATATTTAACAAAAAAAAAATCATAATATAAATTTTCTTCTATGTGGAGAACATTGGAATCTAAAATATAACTACTTTCGGGTTTAGTGCTGTAGGTGTTGCATGCAAGCAATATGTGAGTTGTTTTTTTTTTTTAAAGCGTGCACCATTGAAGACTTTGGGGAGAAGAAGTTAACGTGGTCATGATATCTGTAACACTTGCACAGAGAGCCTAAGGTGCTTGTATCATCTGGTAATAACTCAATTTGTTAATTGCTGACACTATACAAGCCCCACTTGAGCTTTGAGCAGCTGCAGTATTTAAAATGCTGTTGCAGTGAGAATATCTAGGTATGCTTCACATGCACGTGCATGAAAAATGCTAACCCGAAAACAGTGATAGCTTTTACTAGAAGCATTTTTGCTAATACATGCATGTTGCAAATCTGTTTTTATTCAAAGATGTAATTCATCTACGTGCATTTAAATTTTGACCGGAATGTCCCTTTAATCAGCCATTACAAGAGGCTGGTTAATGCTACTGCGAGCTCGCAGTAGCAATTTGCGCTTATAAGATTAACCAGAGATCAGATCTCTGGTTAATTTTATAAATCTGCCCCAAAATACTGTCTAGAGTTGTTTATTAAAAAGTAAAGATGGCAGCATCTTTATTTTCTAATAAAATCACTGCACTAGGCAATATTTTGGGATTAAAGTTGGTGAGAGTGGGGTGTTAGAAAAAAACGGCACTAAAAAGTGCCTTTACATTGCGGTCTATCAGCATATACATATATTTTTATATTTGTTGCCATCGCTGCGCGACTTACCCCCTTTACTGGCGTTGAAGTTTTGATGCCGTCTCTGATGGCATCAGAACGAGGCTCCCATAGGAGCCTATGGAAGCGCACTATGGTGAGCGCAATTCTTCCTAGCGATGCAAACTTGTAATACCAGTGCACATTATCGTGCACTGGTATTACACAGTGGAGCGCAAATATCGCTTTCATCAAAACGATATTTAGTGCTCCACTTGTAATCTAGTCCATAGTGTTTCGCTAACCCAAAAGTTTACTTTCAGTGCTGTTTGCCCACGAGTGAATAATATATTTAGAACACCACTTGTAATCTGGTCTTAATATGATATTGTAGCTATTTTGTACTACTATATTTTTTTAAGAGCATCCGTTTTTTAAAACATAATTCATAAAATTATTTTATGGTTCAACACAAAGATCTTATCTTAGTAAATATGTATTTTGGCTTGAAAACAATTGCCTGTGATTGTTTCAAACAGACTCCCACTTTGTTACACATAATTGTTTGATGTTTGTTTAATCCTCTTTCTAGTTGACCTGCATCAATTATCTCTTTTTAATTAGTTATTTTTTTATGTAGGTTAGGTAAAATCATTTTATTGTATGTTTCAGTGGTTTTTAGTGGAAATTATCTTTGTTCATAACTCTATAAATCTGCCTTACAGTTTAAGACTGGAGTATTTACAACGTACAGGGCTAAGTGTTCTAATGCGAGATTAGACAAAATACAGACAATGTGTACGTCACAGGAAGCAGGTAACGTTCACATCTAACACTGCCCTACTTGGCTGCCAGATAGACGCTCACATAGGTCTCTTCAGGCTACAGTTTTATAATCTTCAAGAGGAAGTCTGGTTTGCCAAGCGTCCTGGGTGTGTCTAGAATAAATGACCAATTAGTAAAAAATAATTTTATAATTTTTGCACCATTTAAAGGGACATAAAACCCCAATTTTTTTCTTTCATGATTCATGTAAAACATATCATTTTAAACAACTTTCTATTGTACTTCTTTTATCAAATATGCTTCATTTTCTTGGTATCTTTTGTTGAAGGAGCAGCAACAAACTAATGTGAGTTAGCTGAACAGACCAGGTGAGCTACTGACAAGAGGCATATATGTGCAGCCACCAATCAGCAGTTGGCTTCCAGCGGTGCATTGCTGCTTCTGACCTACCTAGGTATGCTCTTCAACAAATGATACCAAATTAACAAAGCAAATAATAGATAATAGAAGTCAATTAAAACATTGTTTAAAATGACATGCTCTATCTAAACAATAAAAGTCTAATTTTAAATTTACTGTCCCTTTTAAAATCACAATGTAATTCCCAATAAAATGCTTAAAAGTGTCCTCTACGAATAAATGATAATAATAATAATAATACTTTAAATATTTGCTCACATTTCCAGTAATTTAACTGTGACAATTGTTTTTATATTGCTTTAGAATGACTAGATTGCAACCTGCAGACTTCGGAACACTAACACTGCAACATGATGCACAGTGATTTCTTGTTTAGTGCAAGAGCTCATTTATGGTTGCCCCTAATTTGTTGGGGGAAAATAAATAAAATTACTCAAAAGGTTTTTTAAGGGTTGTGTCCCTGAAATGCAAAACAATGCAAATATCCTAACAACATTTATTTTCTGTGCAGATATTGTTCTAGTTCAGATAAAATGCTACTCGTGATTTTTAATGTTCTCTTTAACTTGTTTGTTTTTATTATAAAATATCCTGGTGCTTTGTTACTGAAATCAAATTTATCAGTTAGATGGAGATAACACAAATAGATGTTTTAGTTGTTTTCTGATATATATTATATGCATCTATTTAAACAAATGTAAAGTATCAATGTCAGTCGTGCATCAGAGAATTCATGAATGACTGAACATCCAGTGATTTGCACGAATTGGTGTTAACTAATAAACATATGTCATTAGGGTTGTCAGCTGTTCTCCACAAAAATACTGTAGATGACTGGGCATGGTGGTCTTTGGGGTCACACAATGCCCCCCTACCAAAGCTCAACCTTAGACCCCACTCTTGAGCCTACAATGTATATTTTTCACAACTAGGCAGTCATTTTACCCCTTGGCTGCCAGGTGTAAAATGACTACATGTGTTACTGGCAACCAAAGAGGTACAACTAGGCAGACAGTAGAGCTTTGACCCAGTTGACTGTCCCTTACTGCATTGAGGCTTAGGAGACATTACACATTTAACACTCCTGGTTTTTTAAAATGGACATTTGTGTGTCTAGTATTTTTGTGAAGCTTTTACTGGACAGTCTGCTAAAATATTTGACTGTCTCATTAGATACTGGACACCTGGCAACCCTACATGTCATACCTCAGCCCTACAGCCCCTCTGTCCATCATATACCCACATCAGATCAGACCTCTGGCTGCACATCCCTTCTGTTTGGCACCTACCCCCATCAGAACTCAGAGCCCTGCCCCTCTGTTCAGCCCCATACCTCATCAGACCTCAGCCCTGAAGTCCCTTTGTCGGTTGTGTGCCATAAAAAGGGCCAGTACAGGTGGATTGAAGAGGAGGATATGTTATGCCTGGCTGCCACACTGCCTGACATCCAGGCAGAAATGTGACAGCTATAGTACATGAAAAAGAAGTGAGTGCCACACATGCTGTGGGTTGCTGACAGTAAACACAATTTTATATTGCATAATAAAACCATTTTGCAATATACTTTCATATTTAGAACCCTTTGGAAATGGTAAATTTTCTAATTCTCAGAGCCCGAAATGCACCCTGCGGACTTCTCAAAGCTAATCCATGCTGCTATATATATTCCCCAAGTTGATATATATCTATCATTTCCATCTATTTTATCTGACTATCATATCTATCTATCTATCTATCTATCAATCTATCTATTCCATATGTTGTATCCGACTATCATATCTATCTAGCTATTTCATCTGTTGTATCTGCCTATCATATCTATCTGTCTTTCTATTTATCTATTCCATCTGTTGTATCTGCCTATCATATCTATCATCTATCTATCTATCTATCTATCTATCTATCTCTATCTATTCCATCTGTTGTATCTGCCTATCATATCTATTTTTGGAGTTTTATAGCACACTCAGCTAGGATTGCCACCTCAGCCATGTTTTCCTGGACACTTATGAGTTACACATGCTGCAGGGTGTGCAGGGAGGAACATGTATTGTGTTTCTGGACAGCACTATTCATGTTCCTCCCTGCACACCCTGCAGCATGTGTAACTTATAAGTGTTCTGTATTTTAAGGGACAGGTGGCATCCCTACACTCTGCATGCCCCTAGAACTGCCACTCCATGCACATTAAGCCAAACAAACAAAATGGCTGTCAAACAGCCTCACTGATCTAGAATGTGCACCATACAGAATGCGTGAGGCCTCCCCAGGATGAAGATGCAGACCTTCACCAAACGGCACCTGTAAGGGATCAGCTCTTAATAAAGGGACAGTAATTCAACTTTCATGATTCAGATAGAGCAGACAATTTTAAACAACTTTCAAATTTACTTCTATTATCAAATTTGCTTTTTTCTCTTGGCATATTTTATTAAAGAGTACAACTAGATAGGCTCATAAGAGCTCAGGAGTGTGCACGTGTCTTTAGTACTCTATGGCACCAGTGATATTATTTGTAGCTTTGTTATACAATGTTGCGAAAACTGCTTTCATAGAGTACTAAAGACACGTGCACACTCCTGAGCTCTTATGAGCCTACCTAGTTGAACTCTTTAATAAAATATGCCAAGAGAACAAAGCAAATTTAATAATAGAAGTAAATTGGAAAATTGTTTAAAATGAAATACTCTTTCCAAATCATGAAAGGTTCATTTTGACTTTACTGTCCCTTTATGGGAGAAGGAAAACAAGCACAGTAAAAACTAATAATGCTTTTCTATTTGTACCCAGCTTAAAGGGACATAAAACCCACATTTTTCTTTCATGATTTAGATAGAACATACAATTGTAAACAACTTTCTGATTTACTTCTATTATCAAATTTTCTTTGTTTTCTTGTTATCCTTTGTTGAAAAGCAGAATTGTAAGCTCAAGAGTGTGCACGTGTGTCTGCATCACTATATAGCAGCAGTTTTGCAACAATGTTATACATTAGCAGGAGCACTAGATGGCAGCCCTATTTCCTGTCATGTAGTGCTTCGGGCATGTGCACGCTACCTACCTAGGTATCTCTTCAACAAAGAATAACATCAGAATGAAATAAATTTGATAATAGAAGTAAATTGGAAACTTTTGTAAAAACTGTTTTCTCTATCTGAATCATGAAAGAAAAATGTTGGGATTAATGTCCCTTTAATGTGCCTATAAATCACCTGCCCAAAAAAATGACTCGCTGGTAACAATGATCAGTTTTCCAATGAGGATAGATTATCAGTGCTATAAAACAAGTAATAGGAGTCAGTTTGCTATAAAGACATCTACTGTAGAACAGGGAAAGGATTTGTACAATCTGAGCACATTAATGACATCACCTTAGCGGTGCTACGTACACAGACGCAGTGCTAGCCTGCCTCTCACCTTTGAACTTAGGGAGCAGAGGTTCTCTGGAGAGCAGAGAGCACAGTAATCCCCATCATATCACTTCTAAATTTATATGTTCTGATTTAAAGGGACATTCCAGTCAAAATGTAAATGCACATAGATGAAATACATCTTTGAATAGAAACATATGTGCAATATACATGTACTGTATTAGCAAAAATGCTTCTAGTAAAAGTTATCGCTGTTTTAGTGTTAGCATTTTTCTCTGCACGTGCATGTGAAGCATAACAAGATATTCTCAGTGCACCCACATTTTACATACTGCAGCTGCTCAGTGCATCAGTGGGGCTGGTATCATGTCCGCAATTAACAAATTACCAGATGGAGCAAGCAAATTAGGCTCTCTGAGCAAGTGCTTTCTTTAAAATGCTGGTGCACAGTGCATACTTAAATACAGTTTGAAACAGCTATAGCTTTTATTAGAAGCATTTTTGCTAATGCATGTACAGTATATTACAAACATGTTTCTGTTCAAAACTGAAATGCACCCATGTGGTTTCCAATTTTGGCTGGAATATCCCTTTAATACAGAGTTTCTTTCTTGTATGATATTATTAAAGATCATAGCATAAATATTGAGATTCACTGTCAAAGAACAATTTTGCATACAATTTTTAAACAGTGATTTCAGCTTATTTTTAGCCCTGTATGTGTCAGATTGTGATCAGAGAAATTCCTTAAGGAGGAGGTAAGGAACTGTTAGTTAGTCCTCTCTTGAAGTGTTTTCTTTGCTGTTACAAGCAAAGAATATCAAGAATGTGACTTTCCACCTCAGTGATGACTAAATCTATTATGTGTTGCATGGCTTCCTATTCATACTTTATCCAATAGAAATATTTGTATTTGTAAACATACATACTATTAATTAGTTCTTATGGGGAAATTCTTATGTAAATGTTACATGTTCTAATTTGTTAGCTGTAGTTAGCAATACAAAAATGATATGCTCTAACTGTGGGGTCGATTCCAATCTTGTAAATCGTGTTCATCTGTTGTTTCTCAGATCCCAATATGCCCAATATTCTCATCATGCCCAATATTCTCATCATGCCGATATACAAATGGCATTCAGATTTCTTGGCACCACTTTTTGCAACTGCAAAACACACCCATGGGGGCTGATTTATCAAGCTCCGTAAGGAGCTTGATGCCCCTGTTTCTGCGCGGATACAGAAGTTATGAAGCAGCAGTCTAAAGACCGCTGCTCCATAACTTGTCCGCCTGCTCTGAGGCTGTGGACAGAAATCAACCTGATCAAATACAATTGGGTTGATTGACACCTCCTGCAAGCGGCTGGTGCAGTGATAAATGCAGACAGCATATGCATAACCTCAACTGTCTTGTGATCGTTTAGATAAGAAAAAATAAAATGGACTTTGTAGACCGGAAAGGGGAGGAGCCGGCCATGGTGGAGAATGGCCGCACGCATGCAGAGCTCCTGCTGAACCGTCTCTAATGTGGCGATAATGTAGCTTTATGGTTTATAATACCCTATATACAATATAATGCTTAAAGGACTTTTCAAATAATACATGCTTGTAAAAGAACTGTCTGCAATGCTGCATAAGAAACATGCTCTATATATTGAAAATAACATCTAATTGAAATATACCTGCGTTCAGGTAAAAACATGCACCTGTGTAAGCGGGCTCAAGCTTTCTATTCGGTGTGTGACGCTACAGACAGCAGATGAAGGCGGTTGGAGTGCAAGTAAACTAACACACTGGCTTACGCTGAGGGGCGGTTTGTTTAGGCTGGATCTACAGCATAGCCCAGTCTCAGCGGACACGGAGGAGGAGAGAGTCATCGTGCACCTGTGTAAGCGGGCTCAAGTTTTCCATTCTGTGTGAGACGCTACAGACAGCAGATGTAGGAGGTTGGAGCGCAAGTAATCTATTACAGAGGCTTATGCTGTGGGGCGGACTGTTCAGGCTGGATCCACAGCTTAGCCCAGTCTCAGCGGTCACTGAGGAGGAGAGAATCATTGCGTACAGTGTAAGCATTGTGCGGCACACCTAGCAAGAAAAGATTAAGTTTCAGGACAGCACCAGCACCCGTGGAAGACAGACCGGACGTGTCAGAGCCCAGTCACCTGCTGGGTTAAACAAGCCGTAGAAGGAATACGGGATTAGAGCTAAGTACGGCGCTGGAGCATAGACCACAGCTTGTCTTTCTGATATTAGGTGTGCCTTCAGTTGCGCTCCGGCCAGATAGACAATAGAAATGCTGGGATAAAAACTCATCAGACCACAGCAAGAGCTGGAACCCCAGGATAAGTGGTGGACTCTCTTTTCCCCCCCAGGCTTAGAGTGGACTGTAACTGCCTTCACTAAAGCACGAAGAGGGCACCCTACGGCCTCAGAATCACAGTGCTGCAAAGTGGCAAATCAATCCAGAAGGACTGTGGGACCTGCAAAAGGTAACATTTCCTATTTCTTTTAACACAAGGATTTGTTAATAATGGGCCACAGGAAAAAAAAAAAGACAGTAAATAAGGGTTGCTGTTTAAAATTATAAGGAGTGTGGGGAGGAGGTAGGCAAGGAGAGAGGAGGAGAGGGGAGGAAGGAGGAGGAAAAAAGAAAAAAAAAAGAAAAAAAGGATTTTGACCCCCTTTGATAAAATCAAAAAGGAAAAAAGGAAGGGAAAAAAGAGAAAGGGGGAAAAAATAACAATAAGCGGCCCAGAAACCTCTCTGCTAATTTAAAGAGGATCCTACTTAAACTACTTATATTCGTAAGAGGAATAAAAACCTCAGTTACAAACTGTATCTTTGCCTAGGGCAGAGGAGGTTTAAAAATGACTACTAAAAAACAGACCAAACAAGATAAAAGTGGTAAATCTAATTTTTCACAAGCACCAAAAGTAGACTCTTACTTTAAAACCACAGAATCCTCTTTATTAAATCAATCCCCAGAACCCACCTCACCTAATAAAATACCTAATACTCCTGATCCTAAAACATCTCCTCTAACAAAAGCTGATCTAAAGGGCCTACCCACGAAAGCAGACATTCAAACTTTGCTTGAAGAAATAAGTCAGGTGCAACTCTGTATTAAAAATGAGTTTTCTGAAATTAAAAAAGATATCGGAGAGATTGGAAATAGAGTGGCCCAACTGGAAGAAGAAAGGGATACATGGGTCATACATACAGACAACATGGAACAGCAGTTGTGTCAGCAAGGAGATATCATACTGTCACTACAAAATCAGTTAGAGGATTTAGAGAACAGGCAGAGGAGGTCTAACTTACGAATAAAGGGGATTACAGAGGACATACTATCTACAGATCTGGAAAAATTCCTTTTACAATTCTTTAATACATTAACAAAAGATAAATCATATACATCGTACACTTTGGAAAGATGCCATAGAGCCCTAAAACCTAGGCCAAAGAAAGGTGACCCCCCCCAGAGATGTCATAATTAAATTTGCACACTTCAAAGATAAGGAGGCCATTACACAAGCAGCAAGACAACAACAAAATATTATGCATGAAGGCCAGCATATTCAAATTTACACCGATATATGTCCAAGAACATTACAAAAAAGAAGAGAAGTTAAATTCCTCACCCTGCATCTTAATAATTTAAATATCCCATACAGATGGGAATTTCCCTTCGGATTAAGAGCTACAGTGGAGGGAAAGACTGCAACCCTACACTCCTTACAAGAGCTAGGAACTTTCTGTGCCAATCTGGGTATCAGTACCCCGACACAGGACTTATCAAATAACCAAGGGAGAGGGAAGAACGACCACCCATCTAATCAAAAGGGGGCATGGGGGTCACAATGGACAAAAGTCCCGAAGAGGAATAAACAGCAAGGGATGTACAATAAGGGCCCAGAGACAATTCCTAAAAGCAGCACAGATTATAGCCCAAATCCTATTAGCTAAGGGTTAACGGGTTAGACAGCATCATTATAGAGCTAGTATAAGATTAAGATAAAATAATTGGAGATTCAAGAAATTTGTTAAGTAAGGAGGAAGATTGTATTTTGTGTTTTTTTTTGGGGTTGTCATCATATTTTATGTGCACTATTCTTAGATAGTATGTATTTTTGTTATGTAAGCACTTATAAGTAATTTTTATTCCTTTTTTCTCTGTGTTGTTTAGACAAGGAGTTAAAGGAAAGAAAAGAAAAAAAGAAGGAGAAGGTTTATATATTGTATGCACTAAGGGTGGATAGTAGGGGTTTTTTGTTTTTTTTTAAGGAGTCATTACATCTTATGTGCACTATGCTTAGATAGCATGTATTTTTGTTATATACGTATTTATAAGTGTCTTGTATTCCTTTCCTCCCTGTGTTGTTCAGACACAAGGGGTTAAAGAAAGGTCCATATGCACAGGGTTCTCAAGGGGTTTTTTTTTTTTTTTTTTTTGGGTTGTCATCATATTTTATGTGCACTATTCTTAGATAGTATGTATTTTTGTTATGTAAGCACTTATAAGTAATTTTTATTCCTTTCTTCTCTGTGTTGTTTAGACAAGGAGTTAAAAAAAAAAAAAAAAAGGGAGAAGGTTTATATATTGTATGCACTAAGGGTGGATAGTAGGGGTTTTTTTTTTTTTTCCCTTTTTTTTTTTTTTTTTTAAGGAGTCATCACATCTTATGTGCACTATGCTTAGATAGCATGTATTTTTGTTATATACGTATTTATAAGTGTTTTGTATTCCTTTCTTCCCTGTGTTGTTCAGACACAAGGGGTTAAAGAAAGGTCCATATGCACAGAGTTCTCAAGGGTTTTTTTTTTTTTTTTTTTTTTTTTCTTTAAGGCGATATCTTATATTGGGTGCACTATACCTAGACAGTATGTATATTAGTTAGGTATTTATAAGTATCATGTTTTCCTTTCTTCCCTGTGTAGTTGAGGCACAGAGGGTTAAAGACAGGTCTATAAGCACAGGGTTCTTAAAGGGTTAATTAATTTTTTTTAATTTTTTTTTTTTTTTTTTTTCTCACAGTTTTATATATTTTTTCACATATTGCATGTTGGTTTAAAGCACTTGTACAGCGGGGTGTTTAGCAGGGTGGGGTGTGTTTTTTTTTTTTTTTTTTTCTCTTCCTCTTTTTAGAGGTTATCAGATACCGTGCGCACTATGCTTAGTTAGTATGTATTTTTGTTATGCATTTATAAGTATTTTGTATTCTTTTCTTCCCTGTGCTGCTGTGGCACAAGGGGAGAAAGAAAGGTCCTTAAGCATTGTGCTTTTAAGAGGTTATCTTTCCCTTCATAGATGGAGGGTATGTCTCTCTCTTTTTTAGATTAGGTATCTGTACCTTCGTCAGGTTAGCATAGGGATGGGGTAATAAGAATATTTTGTTGCTTTAAATTGCTATATTAACGTCACAGGAGGGAAAAAATTACATCAGTAGGTTCAATTTTCCCTAATTTAGGGTTATGGATGGGATGTGTATGGTGTATGTTGTGGGTGTGTTCCCTCCTTTTTTTTTTTTTTTTTTCTCTCCTCTCTCTCTTCCCTTTCTCCTCCCCCCTCCCTTGGGACCTTTTTCATGGTTACTTATGCTACCAGAGCTCCAGGTAGTCTTTTAAAAAAAAAATGAAAGCAGATAAAAGAGAAGTACACTTATTATCCCAAAACGCCAAGGGCCTTAATAATCCACAAAAACGTAATAAGGCTTTACACAGCTTTTATAAAGATAAGGGTGATATTGTTTTTATACAAGAATCCCACTTTATTAAAGACAAAGAACCTAATTTTACTAATAAAAATTATCCAACTGTATACCAGAGTTCGAATAAATTAAAAAAAAATGGGGTTTGTATTCTGGTTCATAGAGATATACCATTTCAACTTATCCAACAGGATAAAGATGAAGAGGGTAGATTCTTATGTCTAGTAGGTCTGTTATATAACAGGCCAGTCACTTTAGTAAACATATACGCACCAAATAGTGGCCAGAATCTATTCTTCAAGAAAGTATGTAACCGGATATTAGATATACAGAAAGGTACCCTGGTGGTTGGTGGGGATTTTAATGTCCCAATGGAACCGGTAATGGACTGTTCTAAATCTAGAAGCAATATCTCAAAAAACACAATTAAAGCAGTTAAGACAAGTCTACTGTCTCTTTCCCTGTTAGATATATGGAGGACACTCCACCCAACCATTAGAGATTTTACCTTTTATTCATCACCCCAAAAGTCTTACTCACGCATAGACTATTTTTGGATTGATCAAAATAGTTATTCACTAGTTCAAGAAGTTAAAATACATAATATTACTTGGTCAGATCATTCTCCCATCTCTTTAAGTCTGAAGTGGCCTCAAAAACCAATAATACCATATCAATGGCGGTTAGATGATAATTTGTTAAAGGACCCCTTAATAAGACAGTCTATACTAAAATCCATTGAATCTTATTTTGATATCAATGTCATAGAGGAAACCTCACCAAGTATGTGGTGGGCAGCACATAAAGCTGTAATAAGGGGGAACTTATAAAACATAAATCTAGGGTAAATAGACAAGCTAGAGAACAATACATACATTTGTTGGATCTACTGAACAAGGCAGAATACAAACATAAGAAAGATCCATATAACAAACAATTGGCAGACATCCTTAGAAGAGAGCGAGAAAATCTCAATATTTACTTAAATAAGGGGGTACAACGCAGAGCCTTACAACTTAAAAAAGTGTTTTTTAATGGCGGAAATAAGGCTGGGAGATTGCTAGCCCGAGCATTAAAAAAAAGAACGCTACAAACTTATATACCTAAAATATTAGATAGGCAAGGCAAAGATAAAACAGGGAGTCAGGACATAGCTAAGGTATTTCAGGACTATTATCAACAGCTATATAACCTAGACATACATAATAACCAAAAAAACTCTCAAATTGATAAAGCCCAATATATAAAGGAGACAAAAGTCCCCATGATAACCGAGCCTCAAAAAAAAATGTTAGAAGAACCTTTTTCGCTCCAGGAAATTAAACAGACTATTAAAAAATTGGTCCCGGGAAAAAGCCCAGGAATAGATGGTTTCAGTTCAAACTATTATAAAACATTTATAGAGAACTTAGCCCCAAAACTTTTACTTTTCTTTAACTCTTCAAGTACAGAACCTCTATTTGCAAAAGAGATGTTAGAAGCAAAGATAATTGTTTTACATAAACCAGGTAAAGACCCAGTACTTCCAGCAAGTTATAGGCCTATTTCATTGCTGAATAACGATGTTAAAATATATGCTAAATTATTAGCAAATAGAATAAATAGAATATTGCCGGACATTATAAATTTAGATCAAGTGGGTTTTGTCCCGAATAGAGAAGCAAGGGACAATACCATTAAGGCTTTATATCTAATAAAGTACGCAAAAATTAACAAAATACCTATGACCGCATTATCGTTAGACGCAGAAAAGGCCTTTGACCGGCTAGACTGGTCTTTCCTACAATTATCACTTAAAAAATTTGGTTTTGGGGAAAGCATAATTCAGCATATTTTTCATTTATATACATTACCAGCAGCTAGAGTTAAAATAAATGGAGTAATTTCAGACTCATTTATGATCACAAATGGTACTAGGCAGGGTTGCCCCCTGTCTCCCCTGTTATTCATTATCTCAATGGAAATATTAGCAGCTAAAATTCGTGCAGAGGCAGAAATTAAAGGAATTAAAATAGGGGACCAGGAATATAAGATCTCATTGTACGCTGATGATGTGCTTTTAACAATAACGGATCCAGTAAGGTCTATTAAAAAGCTGGAGCTGACATTGCAGGAATTTGGGACTCACTCAAATTTTCTTATTAATAAAAATAAATCAGAGGCTCTTAAGTATGCAATTCCCTCAAGTGAATATACTAATTGTAAAGCATTCAGTTCATATAGGTGTAAAGAAACCTCCTTAAAATATTTGGGGGTACAATTATCACTGGATGATACACGGTTGTATACAGAAAATTATGCCAATCTAATATCTAGACTTCAAATGGATTTGGACTCTTGGAGGTTGAAAATGATTTCATGGCTAGGGAGAATACACATAGTAAAAATGAATGTGCTCCCTCGCATTTTATATATCTTTCAGACCGTCCCTATCGATATCCCATGCTCCTATTGTATTAAACTTCAGAAAATAATTAATTCCTTTATTTGGAACAAAATCAAGCCAAGAATCAGAGCTTCTATCCTATATAGGTCAAGGAATGAAGGTGGACTGGGTGTCCCAAACATCAGAAACTATCATAGAGCAATTATCCTCCAGAGGATCTTAGATTGGCATATCAATCAAAAGAACAAAGCTTGGGTACAGCTAGAAAATAAATTAATATCATCTCTACCAATGTATAAATTAATTTGGACCCCAAGAGAAGGCAGACCAGAAAACATTATGAAGTTCCCAATGCTGAAGCATATATTTACGAACTGGGAACAAATTACAATAGAATGCCCCTCAATATCATCAGTCCCATCACCTCTACTCCCAATTGCAAACAATGTAGAGTTCCAGGGGGGACATATACCTAGTTGGGTTAACCAATCAAAATCACATCAATCCATGCCATTATATTTTTTTTTAAACAATGGAAAGCTCAAACCACAACAGGAGCTGGTAGATTCGGTAGGAGGTATATATCGTAACTGGCTAAAGTACTTACAGCTTCAGAATTTTTTGACATTAAACCCAGGAAAAGCAAATTTAACTAGGCAACTAACCACATTTGAGAAAATTTGTTCCAAGGAATCCTCATTTAGAAGCTTGGTATCATTTAGTTATAAGCTTCTTAATACATCGGAGGATTTTACAAAACATAGGTTTATGCAAAAATGGGAGGCCGAGACAGGGACTTATATAGATAATTCAGTCTGGAGGTCTATGTGTGTCAATATAGCTAAATCTTCTTCTTCCTCTGATATTCAAGAGTTAAATTATAAAATTTTCACTAGATGGTATCTAACGCCAGTCAGACTTCATAGCATATACCCTAACGCCTCCAAATACTGTTGGAGAGGTTGTGGGGATATAGGAAATATGCAACACATATGGTGGGAGTGCCCCAGACTGAAAGAGGTGTGGGAAATAATTTTAAATTGCATAAGAAAGATAAGTGGGAAGGAAGATTTCCAACTAGACATATATACTGCTCTGTTAAATAAACCCATTAAGAATATTGGTAAAACAAAAGCTAAGCTTATAATGTACGTTTTAAATGGAACAAAATCTTTATTGGCTAGAAATTGGAAAAAAACTATGGTCCCGGATAAGGAAACGTTGTTTACTAGAATTAATTTTTCTCCTTTTTTTTTTCCTCTCTTTCTTCTTCTTTTCTTCTTCTTTTTTGGATTGTATGGCTGAGGATGGATGTGGTTAAACATATTACTGATGTTTGTTGAATGTAGTTAGACATCAACAAGAAAAAGGGGTTTCTTAAATTCTTATGTTCTTATTTTTCTTGTTTTTCTTCTGTATAGTTAGAGCCGGCGGGCTCGATAAGATATTATATAGAAGAGTATAAGCAATGTTAAGAAATTTTTGTATATGTCTTAATTATTTTGTACGTGATTGTGTGTAAAAATGTAAAATAAAAAAGAGAAAAAAAATAAAATAAAATGAATTCACGTTTTTAATCTAACACAAATTTCAGAAAAGGTTGAAATTTACCCCTGTATGTTTAACCTCTATTCAAGCTTCCTGAACAACAAGCAGTCAATCAATTGCAATTAGGTGCAGCTGTAGCTACCGATTGGCTCTCTTGTGGTTCCCTGCACAGGTGCTGCAAAATTGCATGCCTAATAAGTTCTTCTAATATGGAAGTACATTTAAAGGGACAATAATACCCAAATGTCGAAGGACTTGAAAGTGATGCAGCATAGCTGTATAAAGCTGACTAAAAAATATCACCTAAACATATCTTTGTAAAAAGAAGATATTTCACCTCAAAATGTCCTCAGTAGCCAAATACCATTGTAAAAGTAGCCAATCAGGATGCTTGTGCCAGGACTTACAAGTGAGCATGGATCTGGCATGTGTGCAGGCACAGTCATGTTATTTCCCTTTTTCATTAATCTCATGAGATCACAGTAAAGCAGTGCAGGTGGACAGTAGCTGAAAGATAACTGTTCACAGAGCAAATACAATTGTGAGCTGAAGAAATTTAGAGGTAAAAAACTTTTTTGCCAAGAGATGCTCACGTGATATTTTCTCCTCAGTTTTTTACAGTTATGCTGCAGCGCTTTCAAGTAATTTAGTATGAGCCAGATTTATCAAACTCTGGTGGACAGCAGCATTGCATGTTGTGCATATGGTGTGCAATGCCGCCCCCTGCTTACACGCAGCCAATGGTGCTAGAGCTAGGGCTGTGAATCTCCTAGGTCAGAAAAGTTGAATGGATTGAGATACACTACATAGCAGATGGTGAAGTGAGTTTATTTCTTCAACAAAGGATATCTAAGGAATGAAGCAAAATAGACAATAGAAGTAAATTGGAATGTTGTTTAAAATTCTATTCTCTACCTGAATCATGAAAGAAAATGTTTGGGTTTAGTGTCCCTTTAACCATTTAAAATCCTACCATGGAAGACATCCAATACCTCTCAAGGGCTTCAAAAAATTCTTGCACCCTTTTATTATTTTCACAAAATCTTTAAATCCTGTGGGTGTGGGAAAGAGTGAATTTTGGAAAAGAAAGTGCAGGGTCATATACAATTTTTTTACAATAGTGTTCAGTATCTTTTAAACAAGAATGGCAGTTTATTTAAAATGCTCACAATTAACAAGGGCTTCCCCTGCATAATTCAGTAAACAAGTGGAGCATTAAGATGGAATTCCTGTAAATAAAAAACAACATTCTCTCAATCTCTGTCTTGAAAATCAAGTTACACAACAGGTTTACCTTGTGAAAGCAAATCCAGACTGTCCCTAAAAGGATTATAACTGAATATGTAAGCCTGATACTCATTAAAAAAAAACTTGGAAAATGGAAGGTCCACTGTATATCGGTTAAAGGGACATGAAACCCAAATTTTTTCTTTCACGATTCAGATAGAGAATACAATTTTAAACAACATTCCAATGTATTTCTATTATCTATTTTACTTTATTCTTTATATATCCTTTGTTGAAGAAACAGCAATGCACATGTATGAGCCAATCATACGGGTCATCTATGTGCAGCTACTGAGCGTATTTAGATATGCTTTTCAACAAAGTATATCAAGAGAATTAAGCAAATTACATATCAGAAGTAAATTGGAAAGTTGTTTAAAATGACATGCTCTTTCTAAATCATGAAAGAAAAAATGTAGGTTTTATGTCCCTTTAACATTTGGTGTAATGTTTTCATTGTGGAAATCAGATGTGCTTTTGCCCAATGTGGTGATGCATATAAATTGGAAAGAATCAATTAAAGAATATACTATTTAATTGAAAATTGGCTGATTTTAAAGAAAAAACAACTAATGAACTATGGCAATTAACTTTTCTTTTTTTTTTAAATGATTATTTTGGGAAAAAATGGTCTATAAATTATACAAGAACATGTTCTATATATATTTTAAGGTGGGAATTTTAGTGTAATATTTTTTTCTAAACACCAAATTATTGCCATTAAAGGGACATGGCTTTTGTCCAATTTGGTGATGCATATAAATGGGAAAGAAGCAATTAAATGATATACTATTTAACTGAATATTGGCTGATTTAAAAGAAAAAAAAAACAGTCAATGAACTACAATAAATAACTTTTCTATAAACAAAAAGGGTCCAAAAATTGAACAAACACATGTTCTATATGCAATTTAAGGTGATATGGTCTGTCCAATGTCGTGATGTATATTGTTGTTATTATACACTGATGATATGCAACCAGTATCATAAGGACTGTATATGGGGTCAAGTACCTGAATTTATGCACATGTCTAGTAATTACTATAAATATCTTAAACGCTCAATAGAAAAACTTTGATTTATGGTTTGGGTGACAGATGGTCTGTCTACAGATGACATCTCTCAGCCCATGCAAATGCTGAAAGACATGGGCGTCACAGTATTTATTGTTAGCACAAGTCGAGGAAACTACTTGGAGCTATCATCAGCATCTGATACCTATCATTTTACACTGATGATATGCAACCAGTATCATAAGGACTGTATATGGGGGTCAAGTACCTGAATTTATGCACATGTCTAGTAATTACTATAAATATCTTAAACGGTCAATAGTAAAACCTTGATTTATTTGCTATTTCTTTGGCCAGTAGACTTGATAAAATATAAATGCTTTTAGGACACGTGTTGAAAAGAATATGCAGTATGTCCTTCAAATGCTTTTTTCTTTTTTTGTTTTCTACTAGATCCCCCCCAGTTTGTCCCAGATTCAGAGGGTGACCTTACATTCCTACTAGACAGTTCAGGAAGCGTTTCCTATTATGAATTTGCGAAAGTGAAAGAATTCATTAAAGATCTTCTACATCCATTCAAATTTGGACCACAGGATGTACAGGCCAGTATTGTTCATATCAGCACAGAACCTGTTTTGGAATTTCCTTTCAACCAATATGATTCCAGCCGACAAATTCAAGGAGCCATACAAAACATAAAACAGCAAATGGGTGACACAAATACAGGCAAAGCGCTTGCTTATGTTAAGGAAAACCTCACAAAAGGACAATTTGGATCTAGAGAAAATCTACCAAAAGTTATGGTTTGGGTGACAGATGGTCTGTCTACAGATGACATCTCTCAGCCAATGCAAATGCTGAAAGACATGGGCGTCACAGTATTTATTGTTAGCACAGGTCGAGGAAACTACTTGGAGCTATCATCAGCAGCCAGCCAGCCATCTGATACTCACCTACACTTTGTAGATGTGGATGACCTTCGCATTATCACCAAGGAGCTTCGGGACTCTATCATTGGTATGTTTACAACTATAATTCTGTTCCATACACTCTTCTAGTTATAGTTGGATAACAAAGAAAAGCTCTGCTATAAGTTTTCAATACAAAATATCACTGACATTAATGAAAGGAATAGGTCAAGGTGAGATCTTTTGTCCAGTAAGTTAAAGGTCTATAATCCAGACTATGTTTCTAAAAACCTATTGACTACATTGTATACAGTTCATGCATTGTTTAAGGATAGATATACTTTTCTAAGTGGAATTTAGATTTTTTATGAGTTTGTATTTATTTATAGTATAGAATTACACAACAAGGATTAGACCTTAGATGTCCTAGGTGACAATTCAGAGCTTATTACATATAACTACTAATATATGGTTGCTTACTTTGAGCAATAGGGGGCCGAATCAATCATGCCCAGGACAGTGGAGTAATACTTTTGGCCTAAGTAATAGTTCCAACACTATGCCTTATATCTTCTATATGTACTCAGCCTTCCATATCTATCCCTAGAACATCAGGTGTTTACATGAGTTTGACATCTGATACACATCTGCTCATTTGTTACTATTGGTTTTGTTTCTATTCATATTTCATGAAGCAATATGCACATTCTTTGTAGTGCCTTTTGTTATCAAGATTTACCTAATATGGAACTAATTTTTATTTATTTTATTGTCGCTATGAAAATTTAGTCTAATGATTAGAATTATCATTGTTTCTGATTTTCTCTTCTTATGAATTGATTTTCAGTTTTATGTTTTATTTTTTGTTTTAATTAATAATGTACTAGATCATTTTCTGAATATGCTCTGACTATCTGTAATTAAGATGAATCTTAGTTTATGAACTAGTATATAATTATTTGTATCTATATTCTTATTGTTTATTTGTATTCTTGTTGATGTATATGACAGCTCTATATTTTGTGTTGGAAAGTATATGAACAGAATGCCTAATTGGGACCCACAGCCTTTAGGGGTAATTAATTCATATATAACTTTTGATTTCCTACCCTGTGCTTAAGCACCTGAAAAGGTTATTGGCCATTGAGACCTGTTTAGGCACCCTTGTACACTGATTTGTCAGCCTCTGATGAAGTGCATGGGCGCATGCGTGAAGCGCGTCAGGCGTTTGTTGACTTTCTACCTGATACCTTAGCAACATTGTTGAATAAACCTTTTGTATTCTAGCTTTTTGGCTCTGGCTTTTGCTCCTTGTTCTCTTTGAACTACATTGTTTAATACGTATGATCCATGAATTAAAGGGATATAAATGTGCAATAAAATGCCCTAATGTATTACAGTTTTTCCTTATTGCATTATTGATTGCCTGTAATTATGTGTCCCTCATGAAGGGAATAAATCGTTATTAGCTCTGCATTGATTCTGAGCTGAACATGGGCCAGTGAGCCAAACAAGACGGTATATGCACATAGGATCCAATCACATGCCATGTTCAGATTAGGGTTTAAACACATTGGCCTCAATAACAGTCTTTCTGATATCGGAGGTGTGTTTTTTTTTTGCGTGATCACAAACAAAAATGGATTCGGCTACTAAAAGTCCTGAGCTGTGAATCAGTTTTCATAGATAAATTGCCAGAAACATGTTTTCAGTTTATATAAGTACTTGTTATCCAGTTTGAAACTTGGAATACAACCAAAACTGACATATACAATAGCCTTTCACACCTCTTAAGGTTACAGTAAAGTTCTTTTGAATTAACCCCTTTGTACAGTGTGTAAGGGAAATGCTCTTTAAATTGTGTGAGATTAAATAGAAAAAAGCAAAAATGTTTCACAAAACTCATAACTAAACTGTTACAAAGTACACTAACACTCATAAACTACCTATTAACCCTTAAACCGCCACCTTCCTGCTTCACAAACACTATAATAAAGATTTTAACCCCTAATCCACCGCTCCCTGACATCACCGACAATATACTGAAGATATTAACCCCTAATCTGCTGCTTTCTGACATCGCCGGCACTATAATAAAGCTATTAATCCCTAATGCGCCGCTCTCCGACATCGCCGACACTATAATAAAGCTATCAACCCCTAAACCTCCGGCCTCCCATATTGCCATTACTAAATAAACCTATTAACCCCTAAACCTCCGGCCCCCCTCATCACCGCTACTAAATAAACCTATTAACCCCTAAACTGCCGCCAGCCCCCCCCACATCGCAAAACACTAAATTAAACTATTAAACGCTAAACCTAAAACCCCCTAACTTAAAATTAAAAGTACAATATAACTCTCTTAAAATAAATAAAAACTAAATTGTGAAAGAAAAATAAACCTAACATTAAACTATAAATTAACCTAACATTACTATTCTAATAAAATAAAAAATAATACCAATAAAAAAATCAAAATTACAAATTTAAAAAAACCTAACATTGCGAAAAAATTAAAAAATCTAAATTTACTAAAAACGCTAAGCTTACAAAAAATAGTAAATGAAATTATCAAAAATAAAAACAATTACAGCTAATCTAATAGCCCTATAAAAATAAAAATAAAAAACCTAAAATAAAAACACCCCCAAGGCTACAATAAATTACCAATATCCCTTAAAAGGGCCTTTTGTAGGGCATTGCCCCAAAGTTTTTTAGCTCTTTTACCTGTAAAAAAATACAGAGTCCACCCAACCAACGCCCCAAAATAGAAAACCTAACTCTGTATGGGCATTGCCCTTAAAAGGGCATTCAGCTCTTTTTCACTGCCCTTAATGGGCATTCAGCTCTTTTCTAAAAGCCCAAAGCCCTAATCTAAAAAAAAAAACACACCCCAAAAAATGAAGAAAAAAAACCTAACACTAACCCCAGAATATCTATTCAATGTTCCTGAAGTCTGTACATCCATTTCCATTCAGGCGGCGAGAAGTCTTCAACCAGGCGGCGATATCTTCATACATCCCAGGGGCGTCTTCTATCATCATACCAAAGGCGCGGAGCAGAACCATCCTGGAAGCCGATCCTATCCTGTGCGGAGCATCCTCTTCATACGGTCACCGCCGTACACTGAAGTTGAATGCAAGGTAGCCTTTCAAAATGGCGTACCTTGCATTTATTTTAACTATTATGTATCCATCCGTCGCGGAGCGGGTCCATCTTCAAGATATCCGACGCGGAGCATCCTCTTCTGCCGACGGCTAAACACAGAATGAAGGCTCCTTTAAATAACGTCATCCAAGATGGCGTCCCTTCAATTCTGATTGGCTGATAGAATTCTATCAGCCAATCGGAATTAAGGTTGAAAAAATCCTATTGGCTGATGCAATCAGCCAATAGGATTGAACTGGCATTCTATTGGCTGATTGGAACAGCCAATAGAATGCCAGCTAAATCCTATTGGCTGATAGGATTGAAGTTCAACCCTATTGGCTGATCCAATTGGCTGATTGCATCAGCCAATAGGATTGAACTGGCATTTTATTGGCTGATTGGAACAGCCAATAGAATGCTAGCTCAATCCTATTGGCTGATTGGATCAGCCAGTAGGATTGAACTTCAATCCTATTGGCTGATTGCATCAGCCAATAGGATTTTTTCTACCTTAATTCCGATTGGCTGCTAGAATTCTATCAGCCAATCGGAATTGAAGGGACGCCATCTTGGATGACGTCATTTAAAGGAACCTTCATTCTGTGTTTAGCCGTCGGAAGAAGAGGATGCTCCGCGCCGGATGTCTTGAAGATGGACCCGCTCCGCGCCGGATGGATGAAGATAAAAGATGCCGTCTGGATGAAGACTTCTGCCCGTCTGGAGGACCACTTCGCCCGGCTTGGATGAAGACTTCTCCCGGCTTCGTTGAGGACTTCGGCCTGGTTGGGTGAAGACGTCTCCCGGTAAGGTGATCTTCAGGGGGTTAGTGTTAGGTTTTTTTAAGGGGGTTTGGGTGGGTTTTAGAGTAGGGTTGGTTGTGTGGGTGGTGGGTTTTAATGTTGGGGGGATTGTAATTTTTTTTTTCAGGTAAAAGAGCTGATTACTTTGGGGCAATGCCCCGCAAAAGGCCCTTTTAAGGGATATTTGTAATTTAGGGTAGGGGTTTTTTTTATTTTGGGGGGGGGGGGCTTTTTATTTTGTTAGGGGGATTAGATTAGGTGTAATTAGTTTAAAAATCTTGTAATTTGTTTATTATTTTCTGTAATTTAGTGTTTTTTGTTTTTTTTGTACTTTAGATAATTTTATTTAATTGAAATTAATTGTATTTATTTTAGGTAATTAATTTAATTGTAGTGTAGTGTTAGGTGTAATTGTAACTTAGGTTAGGTTTTATTTTACAGGTAAATTTGTCTTTATTTTAACTAGGTAGTTATTAAATAGTTAATAACTATTTACTAACTATTGTACCTAGTTAAAATAAATAAACTTGCCTGTAAAATAAAAATAAACCCTAAGCTAGCTATAATGTAACTATTAGTTATATTGTAGCTAGCTTAGGGTTTATTTTATAGGTAAGTATTTAGTTTTAAATAGGAATTATTTAGTTAATTGTAGTAATTTTATTTAGATTTATTTAAATTATACTTAAGTTAGGGGGGGTTAGGGTTAGAATTAGGTTTAGGGGTTAATAACTTTATTATAGTGGCGGCGACGTTGGGGGCGGCAGATTAGGGGTTTATAAATGTAGGTAGGTGTCGGCGATGTTAGGGCCGGCAGATTAGGGGTTAATAATATTTAAATAGTGTTTGCGATGCAGGAGTGCAGCGGTTTAGGGGTTAATATATTTATTATAGTGGCGGCGATGTCCGGTTTGGCAGATTAGGTGTTAAAAAAATTATTTTAGTGTTTGCGATGTGGGAGGGCCTCGGTTTAGGGGTTACTAGGTTTATGGGTGTTAGTGTACTTTTTAGCACTTTAGTTAAGAGTTTTATGCTACGGCGTTGTAGTGTAAAACTCTTAACTACTGACTTTTAAATGCGGTACCAGGCTTGACAGGAGAGGGTCTACCGCTCACTTTTGGTCAGACTCGTAATACTGGCGCTATGCAAGTCTCATTGAAAATATAGGATACGCAATTGACGTAAGTGGATTTGCGGTATTTCCGAGTCTGGCCAAAAAAGTGAGCGGTACACCTGTACCTTCAAGACTCGTAATACCAGCGGCGTTAAAAAGCAGCGTTGGGACCGGCCAACGCTGCTTTTTAAGCCTAACGCAAGACTCCTAATCTAGGTGTATGTTCGTTCCAGTAATAAATCAAACTGTTTAAAAATAGTATATTCCAAGTGACACTGTAGTCTCTCTTATCAGGAAATGTCTGGTAAGTTCCTGTGTTACTAAATGTTATATATACACATACCTTCCCCACACTTTTGAATGTGAGTATGATGTCAGACCACCTGTCCTTTATGTCCGTCTGTCTCTATTAATGTCAGTTGGGGGCAGCACCACGCTACCAGATTTGGGATGTTCCAGTTGTTCTGGACAATGTGTATGCCACTCTTCAATCTTGGTGAGAATTTGCAGGGATTCACAGCCAGCTCCAACCTCCACAGAGCCTAGGCTGACCGGGGTGTTATGTGGCCATTGCTTGATGGCTTCCCACCCACATCGCCGTCCGCTCCTTAGCCACAGCGTGCAGACACTAACAGCCGGGCGTGGTGGATCCTTGGGCACCATATGTGCCGACCGCAGGTGAGGCTGTATCAGTTCGGCATTACTAAGTTCACGCCGTTACTTGCCTGTCCTCCACCAAGGCCCCCGAAAGTGCCACGCTCAAATGTGGTGGCGTCACGCTGCACACGTATGGCTTGCTTCCCCCTCCGGATTTGTAAAGGCATTTTTCAGTGCCGGTTTTTTTTCTAACACCCCACTCCCACCAGCTTTAAAGCCCCAAAGTTGTTGTGCCTAGTGCAGTTGTTTTTTATTTTAAAAAAAATGCTACTTTTTTTTTTTATAAAAAACTATAATTCCCTCTATTTTGAGGGCATTTGGGACACTTTTGGAAAATTAACGAGAGAGCTAATCTTGCCACTTGTAATAGCTGGTTAATTATCGCACGTTTGCGGATGCACAACAATTTAGCACACCACTTGTAATCTAGCCCTATTTAAAGGGATATGAAATTCAATTTTGTATTTAATGATTCAGATTGAGCATACGGTTTTAAATAACTTCCAAATTTCCTGAGGACAGGTTTGAAAACCAGTGTCCGTAAAGCAATGAGCATCTCCATGTTTTAACCTAGGCCAATTACAGACAGCTATACATGAGTCTCTAGCATGTGCAAACAATGACTGTGTTGAATATAGTAGTGTCATGTCTGGAGTTGGGGACAAAATAAATAATGAAAGTTTAAGTATATTGCAAAATTAATGAACACATAATTCAACTTTTTATGTTACAATCTCAAGGTGTTTCCTTTCCCTTAAATGTATTGTTCCCATGCTACATTCAAATGTTATTTTCTAAATAGAATTGCAACATACTAGATACAATATTTTTCTTTATTTAATACAGTAGATAAGTCTAAAAAAGGATTAAAAAAAAAACACAATCCAAGGTTATAACTGAGTGTTTTTAATGGGCGGGCTTTTTAAATGAATTACTCTTGTTTTATCTCCCAGGGGTTTTATTAGAAAACAGGTTGAACTTTATGGATTATTTGTCTTCTTTTAACTTTGTCTATTTACTTATGTTAATGCTATATTATTATTTATTTATTTTTCATATTGCAGTCTCATTTCAGAGTCCTCATTAGGGTTGGCAGGTATCCAGTATTCAATCGGACAGTCCAGTATTTAAGCAATCTGTACAATAAAATCTACACAAAAAAAAAAGGACACTTAAATGTCCAGTTTTCATAAAGTCCCTGAGTTGTAACTAAATGTGAAAGGTCTTATAAATATGAAGCAGAAGGAAGTGAGGGACAGTCAAGGGGGCCAAATCACTTCTGTTTACATGTGGTGTGTAATTCAAAGAGGTAAAATGTTTATTTAATTAAAAAGAGAGAAGCGCTCAACCTGGGAACGAACAGTAGCATAATAGTTTGTTCTATGGCTAGTTACCACCCAAGAAGCAGCCTCTTTTTGCTCAACATGTGCCTTTCACAGAGAAGAACTTTCCTGTAGCATATCAATCTGATCCTGACTTAACAGTACATTCCTGCCCCGAAAATACCAGGCAATCCCTCTCTGAACGAGAGAAACCGCAAAACCCCAGACGTACATTTCGGCCTATTGTGGGCCTCGTCAGTGAGGTGCAGCCATATCCCTCTAGGCACACTGAGCAACAGGTCCTTGGGAATCCAGATGTGGACCTGTTGCTCAGTGTGCCTAGAGGGATATGGCTGCAACCCACTGACGAGGCCCACATTAGGTCGAAACGTACATCTGGGGTTTTGCTGTTTCTCTCGTTCAGAGAGGGATTGCCTGGTATTTCGGGGCTGGACTGTACTGTGAAGTCAGGATCAGACTGATATGCTACAGGAAAGTTCTTCTCTGTGAAAGGCACATATTGAGCAAAAAGAGGCTGCTTCTAGGGTGGTAACTAGCCATAGAACAAGCTAGTATGCTATTGTTCGTTCCCAGGTTGAGTGCTTCTCTCTTTTTATTTATGTAAAATGTTTATTTGTATGTGAATGGCAATCAAGGGCTCAAATGACTGCTCAGTTGTGAAAAAATATACATGGTAGGATCAAGAGTGGGGGCAAGGGTAGAGCTTTTGGGGGACATTGTGTGGGAACATGCAGGGTATGGGACTTTAGCTAGATCATATACAAGTTTCTGTAATGGAGCTACTAGGAAATACAGTGGTTTAATTTTAGTAATCTCATTTCAATATGGCTGCTATTATTTAGTGACAGTGCCCTGTAAGTAATAGCGGCAACAACTGATCATTATAAGACTCTTCCAATCCTGCCATAGTACTGTTACCTGTAATACAAAGACAGCAGTGTGATGGCTATTTAACCCAAATTCCAACCTCCCCCCATTGTAAATAAAGTTAAACCCTGTGCATTCACAATTTGTCAAATTTTAATCCTATGAGATGGATGAAAGGAACCTAAAGGAATTCTCCTCTGAGCAAGATTTTATTTAATTGTTGAGAGCCTAATTCCACTGTTATTCATTAAAGTCTACACACTTAAATATATAGAGATCTTAAACTTTTAAGTGTAGTACTGGAATAGGATATGATCTCTCTTGCTGGAGACAGAGTAGAGATTAGGGATGGGCGAATGTGTTTATATCCGAATTCGAATGTTAGAACAAATGTTATTGTAGAAATTCAATTTACATAATAGAATGTTGATAAGAACGAATATTCTTAAAATTCGATTTTCGAATGTTATTTACAGTTTTCAAATGTCACATTCGAATTCGAATGTTACATTTGAATATCACATTCGAATTCGAATATTACATTTATAAAACACAATTGTAGACTAGAAACACTATTTCGAATGTCACATTCGAATCGAATATCACATTCGAATCGAATGTCACATTCGAATTCGAATATTACATTTATAAAACACAGTATTAGACTAGAAATACTATTTCGAATTCTAATGTCACATTTGAATCGAATATCACATTTGAATCGAATATCACATTTAAAACACAGTATTAGATTAGAAATACTATTTCAAATTTGAATGTGACATTCAAATTCGAATGTAGCATTCAAATTCGAATATTACATTTATTAAACACAGTTGTAGACTAGAAATACTATTTCAAATTTGAATGTCACATTCGAATTCGAATGTCACATTCGAATTCGAATATTACATTTCGAAATTGAATGAATATATAGCTAAACATTCTATTATTAAAACAAATATTTTCGAATTTTATTGAAAAATTCGAAAACGAAAATTTGAAAATAGAATGTTAGAATGTTATATAAACATTCGAAATTGAATTCGAACAAACAAATGTATCAAAATTCGTTTTAAATTTAGAATTTTTAGAAACATTCGCCCATCCCTAGTAGAGATGTGCATTTTGCTGATTCGCTGAGTCGTTTGATATACAAACAGCAAGCTCCTTTGTTTGTAATGATCTACAGGGGGTCTTACCTTTCATTTGTCCATCGTCCCCTGACCAATCCTGCCATAGTATTACTAATGAGTGATGTGTTAGAGACAGCTGACCAGGCACTAAATGCTGGATTTTATTAATACAGGATTTAAAAGATAGGTTCTTTTAATTACTCAAATGTTTCTCCAAAACAAATGCCTGCATGGACATACTGTAATTCGGCCAAACCAAACAATTTTAAATATCCGAAATTAATCTTTCAGATGAGCTGAAGTTTTCACCCGTGCTGGGGAGAACACTATCATATTAGTGAATCTAGACTATAGAATATTTCATTCTCCTATGAACATGTAACTGAACATATTAATTATTCTAGAAGACACAAGCAGTTCACCAGAGTGCCAGTCATCTGGAGTCTGAGAGCACAAGCCTGCGTTTATTGCACTATTGTTTTTGGTGCCATCAAAAAGTGCGAGTAATTTTCTTCTCTGAATTTCACATATATGAACTTTACCAGATTACGCTATGTGGTGCCTCTTTTTTCCTTGTGTCTTCTAGAATAGCTTCTATTGTTGCCTATATGTTTGGAAGTGGGGCAGCCTGAGTGTGGAATATTTTATTATTGGACTCACTCTAATATTATCAAACATACTATTTATTTTAGCTGTTTATATCCTTCTTTAATTGATTTTATTGCATTATTTTTAATATTATTGTGTGGTGCCCCTATTAACTACTTATTAGTGATTAATTTTATTTTGTTATACTCACAATTTATATTAAGTGAGTTAATTCTAAGTGACATTTTTCCCCTAATATTTTTAAAAAAAGTGTATGTTACTTCCCAGCAAGATATTTCTGGCTTTTGCTAAGTGGGTCTGCAGAAGTAATTTTGTCACTATGATGTAGTCACTTCTATCTTTAGACACAAGTGACTCAGTGACACGCCCTTCAGTGCTGGATATATTTACTATTTTTTTTAGCAACGGCTGATGTGTACATACCTGTGACACAACATACACAGGCTACATTAATTTACTTGTAAGTCACTGAGAACTGATATGATTTGGTCCAGCTGAGTAGGAGTCAGATGATCTGTTACGCTACACCACAACAATATAGCTCTGGGAAAAGCTACAGCTGCTTGGCTAGTTCAGAGGCAGGGCAGTGTGTATTGTCTGGGTAAGAACCCTAGCTCTTTACAAGACATTTATTTTGTGTTGCAGTAGAATAACATACCAGCCAAGTCTAAGGGCTTTATTCATTAAGCAGCGAATGCCACTTCAGAGCCCCATCATTTTAGACTCACCTGAAACGGAAGTTAAGAGGCAGCGGTCATAAGACCACTGCTCCTTAACTTGTCTGCCACCTTTTAGGTGGCGGATTAAAATCATCTCAATCCGATAGGGATGATTGGCAGCCCCTGCTAGCGGCCAATTGGCCACCAGTGAGCAGGGGGCAGAATTGCACAAGCCCTAGAAATGCTTGTGCAATGATAAATGCGTATGCTCTGTGCATTTTGTGATGTCGAGCGGACATGATTTGTTATAACGAATCATGTCCGCTCGACATTTAATAAATCTACCCCTAGGTGTGTGTTTTTTTTTTTTATGTTTTTTTTTAATAAATTAAAATCCTTTTTGCTGCATTTATTTTTCAATAGCAAAACTGTACCCACCATTTGCCTTTTTTTAAAGAGTCAATGTTGGCTTTAGTCTGCAGACAACAATGTTAGTATAAACTAGCATATTGTTTTGCAGTTGTTATCACTGTATATTGATCATGGTGAACACGCACTGTCACGCTAATAAAGACAACACTCTGCATTATATGATAATGCAATACATCTTTACACTAATGAACATGCTGCACCCATTGGAGGATTCTTGGTGCTTCTATAAGTGCCCCTCAGCCCCAGTAATACCCATTAGGCTGTCACCGGCATCACCAACTTTTATGAATATGCTTCCAGCTGTTCTGGCAGACTCTCTGCCTCCCTATGTTTCAGTGAAGTACCCTCCCATTCTAGCAATTATGCCACCTCATATGGCCCCTTTTATAAAGCCAAAATTAGGCAGCAAAGAAATAAATATGCACAATAAAAAAAAAATTGTCATGCACCAAATTAGGCATTCGCCTAGTCTGCCTCTATTGTAGCACCGGCCCTGAGCATTTCAAGGTATGAGAATTAGAAAAGCATCAATTTCAAAGCTAAATTATATGAAAAGGGGGGATAATAAATAATGGAAGTATGTTGCAAAGTTATTTCATCCCTCACAACTAAATATATTTGATAAAAATCACAAGGTGTTTACTATCCCTTTTAAAGTAATTTTGTATATGCACATAGTATATATCCTCAATTTAGCAGTGTATAGTAAAAATAACAGACATTATTTCTGGTTTCATTATTTTGAAAGCAAATAAACGTATCTTCAGTTTCCTCCATGGATATATTAGAACTGAAGTGTAACTGACAGATATTTGGAGTTGTATAATAACGAGACCTGGAACAATGCTTGTCCATTAAATAAAAATCTGTATACAAAATAAATGGTATATACATTTTTAAGGTGTAATTTTATATGTAAAACTTGCATTGTTTTGCAGTGTAGAGACAAATCCCTTAACATGTCTCTTCAACATGCCTATTCTGTTTTCTTTGCAGTGTATAGTATGTGGACAAAAAATTAAATAAACTTCTGCAGTAGTTAAGCAGTCAATGTGTAGAATGTTGCAGGGTCACAGTTCTGCAGTATCTACTCCAGCATCTCTGAATATACAGTATTTAGAAGTAAATTAAAAGAAGAATATTCAAAATAAATAATGAATGTGCACTTCAAATTAAAGGGACATAAAAGTGTAAAAAATATTCAAATGTGAAATATTCTAGTGCAACAATAATATACTCTTAAAGGGACATTAAACACCTCAAGATATTACTATAAATTGTTTAATTACATGTAGTAAAACAACTTTGCAATCATCTTTCATTATTTATTTTGTTCTCTTTTCCTGTAATTTCATTCTGAATATTTTGGACTTTCCAATTCATGTTAAACATTGAAGTGCACACCCAGCTGTATTCCTCACAGTCATTGGTTTCACACTTTAGTAAGACATTTATAACCATTCCTAATTGGCCTCAGGAGAAAAGGTAACCTTAGTTACAATATGGCGGCACCCACTGCTTTATGGACATTAACTTTACATTTATTTTTTATAATTTTTAGAAATACATGAACAAATTATTGGATAAACTCATAGTTAAAGTCAGCTCCAGAGCTATAATGCACACTGGGGACATGGCTGAAAACATCTACCAAGCCAATGGTAAGATGAAATATGTGTGTGGACACCAATTACCAGCTAGCTCCTAGTTGTACATTGCTGACATTGAATCACTCTAGGCATAATTATGTGGGCTGCCCTTATTTAATACAATGTACTGTATATAGTTGTTTTGGAACTATAGTACTATAGTTTTGAAATTCAAATGGCACCCTGCTAATGTTAGTGACATGAGACTGAAAATGCATAATAATATTACCTACATATATAAAGTGTAATACCTTTCACAATTAAAGGGATAGGAAACCCAACATTTTTCTTTTATGATTCAGATAGAGAATACAATTTTAAACAACATTCCAATTTACTTCTAACATGTAATTTGCTTCATTCTTTAGGTTTACTTTGTTGGAAAAAAATAGCAATACAGCCACCAATCAGCAGCTACTTGGCCTATTTAGATATGTTTTTCAACAAAGGATATCAAGAGGATGAAGCAAATTAATTAATTGAAGTCAATTGTAAAGTTGTTTAAAATTGCATGCTCTTTCTAAATATTAATAATAATAATAAAAAATTGGGTTTCATCTCCCTTTAAACCTATGTAATATTAAAAGTGGCCAAAGAGTACTCAGCTGATAGAGCCTGTCAAGTAGAATAGATCAAAAGCAACATTTTTTATTAAAAATCAGTTCTATATTTTAAAATATTTTACTCCGTGTTGCTTGATTTCATTGCCTCAGCCTGACCGCCTATTGGACATTTTTTTTTCAACCAATCATTATGCAGCAATTTTAATACATAATGCGAGTGTGCACCCGCTAGCTCACAGCACCCTCCATGTTTCTTGACAGCGTGCACGTTACTATATAAAAGGGAACAGCTGTGTCTCCAGTGAACCTGCTGCTAATCCCTTTATAGTAATTTACTAATCTCAAGCAGCAGACAACATTGTAAATATAATTTGCTTTTATAATATGCTGATTTAAAGGGACAGTAGAGTCAAAATTACACTTAAATGGATTATATAGATAGAGTGTGTATATTTTTGAAAAATTTTCTTAGTTCTTTTAATATCCTTTATTAAAAGAGTACTGCTAGGTAAGCTCAGTAGTGTGCGTTGTTGTCATGTGTCTTTGGCCATCTGGCAACAGTGTTTGCAACAATCTTTATAGCAATGTTACACATAGTTGCAAACAATGCTGCTATTGAATGCTAAAGACACGTGCATACCCCTAAGCTCCTATCAGCCTACCTAGGTTTACTCTTCAATAAAAGATACCAATAGAATAAAGCAATTCTGAAACTAGAAGTAAATTTAAAAGTTGTTTAAAATGCCAGGTTCTATCTAAATTGTTAACATTTAATTTTGACTTTACTGTCCCTTTAAGTTTAATATGCTATGGGCTCCTTTTATTTTTAGTTGAGTTGACAAGGATCGATGTCATGAACTTTGTCTGTCCAGTCTCGATGCAAGCAGGTATTAATAGCAAGGGGCAGCAATACTGCTGCTTGCACAATGCTGCCCCTGCATGCGCACAAGAGGGGCTGTCATTCATCCTGATTGTGTCTGATGGTAGAGAAGTTAAGTAGTAGCGGTCTTAAGACCATTTGTACTTAACTAGCGTTTCAGGCTCTCTTATGCGAACCTGAAGCACTGTTGTAAATAATATAGGCATAACCTTAGCTATAACGATATCCTGTATAAGTGAAAAGCTAGGTAGAAGCGAAATTGTTTGATAAAATATGCATCGCTCTGGGGAACACTGTGCACGTTCCTCCTTTAATGTACACAGGTTCCCTCTCCCTGGCGTATTAACGCTAAGCCTGCGATGTCATTGGTAAAAAAACACCAGTATAATTTAGGCATGTGTGAGTGTTCACAGGAGAGTATACATATATTGGTTCTGTGATTGGACAGCTACGGTCACATGACACGGAGGACAGGGGGGAAAAATACAAACTTTGAAGTTTTAGAGCTACAAAAGAAGTACTCATTTGTGTCAGCAGGTGGGGGATACATGCAAGAATTATGTGTATTTCATTGTGGTAAGAATTCACTGTATTGAGTGTATTGAGCAAAGATGGACAAGGATCCCAACCAGAGAATCTGTCCACCCCGTGCATGCGCTGCCACCCCCTGTTCTTGTATGATCTGTTAATTATTGAGTTGTGGGTGTTAATTTGCAGAGACCAAACTAGTATGAGAGAGTCTCCACCGGGTTTCAAAGCAGCTTCCGCTTTTTGAGAAAAAGAGCCTTTATCCTCCACCCTTCGTCCAATTAGATGAATGTAACTCCGGTTTTCTTTATCACATTACTACATAATGCCTGTTATAGACAGGAGTTATTTGTGAGACATTGGGGCCAATTTATTATGCCCTTTATTGATCGTAGCGGTCTTAAGACTGCTGCTCCTTAAGTCATACGCCTCCTCTGAGCGGTGGACAGCAATCCGCCCAATCGTGTATGATCCTGTTGATTGACACCGCCGCAAATCTGCAGGGGGTGGCATTGCACAAGCAGTTCACCAGAACTGCTTGTGCAATGTTAATTGCCGACAGCGTATGCTGTCGGCATTCAGAGATGTCTGGCGGAGATGACGCAGCGGATCATGTCCGCCAGACATTGATAAATCGGCCTGTTATCTTATCCTCCCATGCAATAAAAGAGAAATGTGAGCCCTTTATTAAAAGTTAGGAATGAGCCTCATCCCTACCTCTCCCCTGTACTAACTACCTAGACCTGAGATCATTTATTTTACAGGGCGAACTCGCCTGCTTGCATGATGTCACATGTCGCTGAACACCCCCCCCCCCTCCTCCCTTTTGCTGGAGGATATTTTTGTTCCCATATTTATTTTCATAAACTTCTCAGAGAGGCATGAGAGCAGGTTATCACTCTGACTAACGGGGCAGTAAAGTCAATTTTAAACAAATTTCCATTTTACTTCTATAAAATGTGCTTTATTCTCTTGGTATCTTTTGTTGAAGAGTAGGCTTAACAGCAGCAATGAACTACTGGGAGCTAGATGAACATGTTGGGTGAGCTAATGACAAGAGGCATATTAGTGCAGCCATCAATCAGCTAGATCCCAGCAGTGCATTGCTGCTCCTAAGCCTACCTAGATATGCTCATAAACAAGGATGCAAAGAGAACCTAGCAAATTTGATAACAGAAGTAAAATAAAAGTTGTTTAAAATTGCATGTTCTGAATCATAAAAGATTCATTTTGACTTTCCCTTTAAGAATTACAATCATAAATGTTTCTATTTAACAACCAGTTTGCAAGAACTTTTAAAACATTGTAGATTTAAAGAGATTAATTCTCTATTCTGGTAAATTTTCCAAGCCAAGGCATGTGATCTGTCATGTGTCATCTTATCTGGCATAGTATTATTGCACATCAGGATGTAGATTGCCTTTAGGGCACAACTGGTATAGAGAAAACATAAACATTTCTCTATCTGCTCATCTGATGGAAAAGAACTGCAGATGTAGATGTCACAAACTCGTGTTCTTCCCATGTGATTGTGTAAGTGCTCTTCTAATGTCAGAATGCTTTCCCTTTTTAATATGGTGCCCCACCCCTTCTTTTTTAGATTTAAGCAGAACTTTGGATTTGCGATCTGAATGTTCTCCCCAAATTATATACATACACTAGCTGAGAACCTGGATATCCTAAATAATATATTTTGTTTGCATATTTATAAATCAAAGCAAGAAAATAACTTTAGGGTAAATTTTTTCCTGCATAACATTCTTGCTCTTTTATGTTGTTGTTTTTTTGTTTGTTTTTCTAACAGCCTGTTGTGCCCAGAGGACTCTAAGGTCATATATAGTTTCCTGTTGTAGAAGTAAACATTTTCTTGTTTTTTAGCCAATATGCTTGCGGTCTGCCGTATTCGGCACAGTCAGCCAGCATCATTCAAAATGATTCATTTAAAAAAGCATAAATTTAATATACTGGTAAATAAATATTTTTTTTTTAAAAAGTGTTGTTCCATTTGATACAGGCTGATATGTGAGCCGAAATGTCATGGCTATGTTTTTACTGGATACATAATAAACGCTTTTATTTAAGTGCCTGTTGGATGGATGAATATATATATATGTATATAAATACGCACATACAGTGGGGCAAAAAAGTATTTAGTCAGTCACAAATTGTGCAAGTTCTCCCACTGAAGAAGATGAGAGAGGCCTGTCATTTTCATCATAGGTATACCTCAATTATGAGAGACAAAATGTGGAAACAAATCCAGACAATCACATTGTCTGATTTGGAAATAATTTATTTGCATATTATGGTGGAAAATAAGTATTTGGTCACCTACAAACAAGCAGGATTTCTGGCTCTCACAGACCTGTATCTTCTTCTTTAAGAGGCTCCTCTGTCCTCCACTCATTACCTGTATTAATGGCACCTGTTTGAACTTGTTATCAGTATAAAAGACACCTGTCCACAACCTCAAACAGTCACACTCCAAACTCCACTATGGTGAAGACCAAAGAGCTGTCGGAGGACACCAGAAACAAAATTGTAGACCTGCACCAGGCTGGGAAGACTGAATATGCAATAGGCAAGCAGCTTGGTGTGAAGAAATCAACTGTGGGAGCAATAATTAGAAAATGGAAGACATACAAGACCACTGATAATCTCCCTCGATCTGGGGCGCCACGCAAGATCTCACCCTGTGGGGTCAAAATGATCACAAGAACGATGAGCAAACATCCCAGAACCACACGGTGGGACCTAGTGAATGACCTGCAGAGAGCTGGAACCAACGTAACAAAGGCTACCATCAGTAACACACTACGCCGCCAGGGACTCAGATCCTGCAGTGCCAGACGTATCCCCCTGATTAAGCCAGTACATGTCTGAAGTATGCTAAAGAGCATTAGGATGATCCAGAAGCAGATTGGGAGAATGTCATATGGTCAAATGAAACCAAAGTAGAACTGTTTGGTAGAAACACAACTCGTCGTGTTTGGAGGAGAGAGAATGCTGAGTTGCAACCAAAGAACACCATACCTACTGTGAAGCATAGGGGTGGCAACATCATGCTTTGGGGCTGTTTCTCTGCAAAGGGAACAGGACAATTGATCCGTGTACATGAAAGAATGAATGGGGCCATGTATTGTGGGATTTTGAGTGCAAACCTCCTTCCATCAGCAAAGGCATTGAAGATGAAACGTGGCTGGTTCTTTCAGCATGACAATTATCCCAAACACACCGCCCGGGTAGCGAAGGAATGGCTTCGTAAGAAGCATTTCAAGGTCCTGGAGTGGCCTAGCCAGTCTCCAGATCTCAACCCCATAGAAAACCTTTGGAGGGAGTTGAAAGTATGTGTTGCCCAGCGACAGCCCCAAAACATCACTGCTCTAGAGGAGATCTGCATGCAGGAATGGGCCAACATACCAGCAACAGTGTGTGACACCCTTGTGAAGACTTACAGAAAACGTTTGACCTCTGTCATTGCCAACAAAGGATATATAACAAAGTATTGAGATGAACTTTTGATATTGACCAAATACTTATTTTCCACCATAATTTTCAAATAAATTCTTTCCAAATCAGACAATGTGATTGTCTGGATTTGTTTCCACATTTTGTCTCTCATAGTTGAGGAATACCTATGATGAAAATTACAGGCCTCTCTCATCTTCTTAAGTGGGAGAACTTGCACAATTGGTGGCTGACTAAATACTTTTTTGCACCACTGTACATAAACATACTGTACACACAAGGTTTGGGTTAGCACATCTTACAAAAAATAGAGTTTACATACAAACAGGCAAACAATTGCCTACAAATATCACCTATGCTTTTATATTGAAATTGGGATCTTAGTCACACAATATGGCCATGTTCTGTAAATTGGTGACTGGCTAAGCAGAATATGGTCACAATTTGTGACTATGCAGCATTCAAAAATGTTTTGTTTAGTTGCAAAAATGATGTGCACCAATACCCCAACATGCATACATACACATGTTCATACACACACATGTATGTGTAAAATATAATATAAATAATACATATAAATATATTTATTGCACCATGGCAACTTGGGATTGTTCCCCTCTCTGCTGTTGGCCACCTGTCAGATGTGTTAGGCGCAGTGGAGGCTCCTCCATTGGAGCACAGGGGCACGTGAACCCGCAAAGACAAAAGAAGAAAACATTTTTTTGCTAAATAAAATATAATTGTTCCAATAGCCCCCCTATTGGAAAAATTATATTTAATTACTCACCAAAAAAAAGTCAAAGCCAGACTGTTTTGAAAACTTTTTTTATTTTTTTTAACTTTTTTATTTTTAACCACACATGCGGTAGAGCCTAGATGCCTGCCATACTCCCTCTGCACTTTATTCATGTGCCTGCAGGCTCCGCTCCAATCCAGCCCCTATACTTGCCTAATCGTACAGTTCAGCCTGTGCGAATGAGATGCATAAGTTATCATTTAAGTCACGTGACAACGGTTGACGAGGCTCCTCCCCTCATTGGCGCGAAAACGCAGTGCGGGAAAGTCGTTTGAGCTGAGAGGAGCTCATTTTGTTAGCACGCTGCACTTGGTCTTGACTTTAACAAACTAGTTAGCAGAGAGCTTGAGTAGAGTAAGGATTCAACTAAGGAAGGATCATTTTACTAGATTCCCACCAAATTAAGAAAGATGGACTAAAGCTTTATACTATTACTGGAAGATTATTTGATAAATATTTGTGTTACATTAACTATCCGTGGGATCAGATAATCTACCCATACTGTCTTGGCTGTTATTAATACTATTAAAAAGTATTTTAGTAATTTGTTTTGTTAGCACTACTGCAGAGAGTAGAGACTGAGAGAAGATTGCAGATTAATTTTACTAGATGACCGTTGACGGCTGTCACGACTGTTAATATTAATAAAAAGTATTTTACTCATTTATTTTGCTAGCACAGAGAAGATTGCAGAGAGCAGACTAATTTTACCAGTTGTTAATACTAGTAAAAAACGTAGTTATCTTTTTTTTTTTTTTTTTTTTTAAAAAGCAGTTGAACTGCTGCAGATAGGCAGGAAACCTGCATATTTTTACTTTTTATTTTATCCCCACTGACTCCTATATTTAACTGCATATTATTATTATTTACTTTTGGCTGCTATATTTAACTGCTGCAGTGCAGGAAGGAAGCCTTTTTTTATACTCATTGGTGGATGGTGAAGGGATAGCTGCTGAGAGGAGCTCCTTTATTTAGCTGGTTTACACAGTTATTAAATGTAAAGTACACCAGACCAGTTAACTGCTGCAGTCAGCTTTTTTGCAGATACATTGGTGGATGGTGTGAGTCTTGAATATCTGCTGAAAGGAGCTTATTGATTTAACTGCTTCTCAGTTTAAAAAAAAAAAGTTATTTTAAAAGACACCAGTTAGGTGCACTCATTGCTATATGCATGGAAGTTTGTAAATATGTGTCTAGCATCCTACCTGCTATTATGTCTGAAAATTTGGGAGGAGAATTCCAGGAGCATTAGATGCTGAGTCTAGAGGGCAGATATAAGGTAGGACCTGCAAGAACAGAGACCCAGAGTGACTATAAAGGTCTGTCAAGTATAACAGGAAATCCTCTTCATCCATTTTGTGTAGAGATGTTGCACTAGTGCTAGACCTTCTGTAGGGAAAGCTTTAGGGCTAGATTTATCATAGCTGAGGTGTACAGGGGCACGTATACGCACCCCTGTACGCCTCAGCTCGCCTGTGGCGGGGCGAAATTACCTGTAGGTAATCAACATTGCACACGAGCGCAATTTTGCGCTCGCGTGCAATCCTGCCCCCTGCTCGCGCACAGCCAATCACGCGCGGGCAGGAGCTGTCAATCTCCTCTGTCGGACTCAACCGAGGAGATTGAATTTCGCCACCTTAGAGGTGGCGAAGAGCGTAGGGAAGCAGCGGTCTGGTGACTGCTGCTTGATAAATCACGGCGAGCAAGTTCTTGTGAGAACTTGCTGCCGTAGGGGCTTGATAAATCTAGCCCTTAGTGTGAATGACACTGACTGCCTATTACTGAGCTTCCTGCTGCTGATTATGCCACCTTTGATCTACTTTGTAAAGAGGGTTATGGTATGGTGCTGGTTCCCAAGAGTAAGCAGGAGTGCAAGCCACTAATTGCCTTGATAGCAAACTGTGGACAGAATTCTGCCAGAGTGAAGACACCGAGCTCCTGACCATGTTCCCCAAGAAGATCAATATTCTGTGATTATATCATGCTACTGTTTTCACTTAGTCATGGAAAAGAGCTAAAACATTCCAGGTTTCTGTGCTTGCTTAAAAATTAAGGTTTGAAAGTTTGCACTCAAACGCAACTGGAAAAATACCACTATTTAGTGCAGACGTTAAATGAGGCTGGTTGGGCAGGGTGTAGCACTACTTAACCTTCACTATACTTATTTAGTGCAGACGTTAAATGAGGCTGGTTGGGCAGGGTGTAGCGCTACTTAATCTGCACTACACTTATTTAAGTCGGGATCTTTAATGAGGCTGGTTGGGCAGGATGTAGCGCTACTTAATCTGCACTACACTTATTTAAGTCGGGATCTTTAATGAGGCTGGTTGGGCAGGATGTAGCACTACTTAATCTGCACTACACTTATTTAGGGCGGGATCTTTAATGAGGCTGGTTGGGCAGGATGTAGCGCTACTTAATCTGCACTACACTTATTTAGGGCAGGGCCTTTAATGAGGCTGGTTGACCAGGGTGTAGCACTACTAAACCTGCACTACACTTATTTAGTGCAGACGTTTAATGAGGCTGTTTGGGCAGGGTGTAGCGCAATTTAATCTGCACTACACTTATTTAGTACAGATGTTTAATGAGGCTGGTTGGGCAGGGTGTAGCGCAATTTAATCTGCACTACACTTATTTAGTACAGATGTTTAATGAGTCTGGTTGGGCAGGGTGTAGCGCTACTTAATCTGCACTACACTTATTTAGGGCGGGATCTTTAATGAGGCTGGTTGGGCAGGATGTAGCGCTACTTAATCTGCACTACACTTATTTAGGGCGGGATCTTTAATGAGGCTGGTTGGGCAGGATGTAGCGCTACTTAATCTGCACTACACTTATTTAGGGCGGGATCTTTAATGAGTCTGGTTGGGCAGGAAGTAGCACTACTTAATCTGCACTACACTTATTTAGGGCGGGATCTTTAATGAGGCTGGTTGGGCAGGATGTAGTGCTACTTAATCTGCACTACACTTATTTAGGGCGGGACCTTTAATGAGGCTGGTTGACCAGGGTGTAGCACTACTAAACCTGCACTACACTTATTTAGTGCAGATGTTTAATGAGGCTGGTTGGGCAGGGTGTAGCGCAATTTAATCTGCACTACACTTATTTAGTACAGATGTTTAATGAGTCTGGTTGGGCAGGGTGTAGCGCAATTTAATCTGCACTACACTTATTTAGTACAGATGTTTAATGAGTCTGGTTGGGCAGGGTGTAGCACTATTTAATCTGCCCTACACTTACTTAGGGCGGGAAATTTAGGAGAAGTTGAAATGATGTGCAGGAACGTTGGGCTGCAAGTAAGGAAGCAGCTCCAGTGAATGAGAGGAAAATAACTTTCGGAAACTCAGGCTCCCAAAATAGGTAAGTAAATACCAAAGAGAATTTAGTTTAAAAGAATCCAACATTTACTGTGAAACAAACCCTGCATTAGATGAGGTCTAATTTATTATATTGTCATATTACTTTATTCAGGGTCCTTCAGCTTTATTTAAAGGGACAGACAAGTAAAAAAAAAATGTCTATGATTTAAATAGGGCATGTTTTTTTAAATAACCTTCCAATTTACTTTTATTACCAATTTTGCTTTGTTCTCTTGGTATTCTTAGTTGAAAGCTAAACCTAGGAGGTTCAAATGCTAATTTCTAATGGCTAGATTTAGAGTTTTGCGTTAGAAGGGGTGCGTTAGCTACGCATGCTTTTTTTTCCCCGCACCTTTTAAATACCGCTGGTATTTAGAGTTCACAGAATGGCTGCGTTAGGCTCCAAAAAGGGAGCGTAGAGGCATATTTACCGCCACTGCAACTCTCAATACCAGCGGTGCTTACGGATGCGGCCATCTTAAAAAACGTGCTCGTGCACGATTCCCCCATAGGAAACAATGGGGCAGTTTGAGCTGAAAAAAAACCTAACACCTGCAAAAAAGCAGCGTTCAGCTCCTAACGCAGCCCCATTGTTTCCTATGGGGAAACAGTTTCTAAGTCTGCACCTAACACTCTAACATGAACCCCGAGTCTAAACACCCCTAACCTTACACTTATTAACCCCTAATCTGCCGCCCCCGCTATCGCTGACACCTGCATTACACTTTTAACCCCTAATCTGCCGCTCCGTACACCGCCGCAACCTACATTATCCCTATGTACCCCTAATCTGCTGCCCCTAACACCGCCGACCCCTATATTATAATTATTAACCCCTAATCTGCCCCCCCAACGTCGCCGCCACCTAACTATACTTATTAACCCCTAATCTGCCGACCGGACCTCACCGCTACTATAATAAAGTCATTAACCCCTAATCCGCCTCACTCCTGCCTCAAAAACCCTATAATAAATAGTATTAACCCCTAATCTGCCCTCCCTAACATCGCCAACACCTAACTTCAATTATTAACCCCTAATCTGCCGACCGGACCTCGAGCTACTCTAATAAATGGATTAACCCTAAAGCTAAGTCTAACACTAACACCCCCCTAAATTAAATATAATTTTATTCTAACGAAATAAAATAACTCTTATTAAATAAATTAATCCTATTTAAAGCTAAATACTTACCTGTAAAATAAACCCTAATATAGCTACAATATAACGAATAATTATATTGTAGCTATTTTAGGATTAATATTTATTTTGCAGGCAACTTTGTATTTATTTTAACTAGGTACAACAGCTATTAAATAGTTAATAACTATTTAATAGCTACCTAGTTAAAATAATTACAAAATTACCTGTAAAATAAATCCTAACCTAAGTTACAATTAAACCTAACACTACACTATCAATAAATTAATTAAATAAAATACCTACAAATAAATACAATTAAATAAACTAACTAAAGTACAAAAAATAAAAAAAGAACTGTTACACAAAATAAAAAAATAATTTACAAACATTATAAAAATATTACAACAATTTTAAGCTAATTACACCTACTCTAAGCCCCCTAATAAAATAACAAAGCCCCCCAAAATAAAAAAATGCCCTACCCTATTCTAAAATAAAAATTGAAAAGCTCTTTTACCTTACCAGCCCTTAAAAGGGCCTTTTGCGGGGCATGCCCCAAAGAAAACAGCTCTTTTGCCTGTAAAAAAAAAACATACAATACCCCCCCGCCCAACATTACAACCCACCACCCACATACCCCTAATCTAACCCAAACCCCCCTTAAATAAACCTAACACTAAGCCCCTGAACATCTCCCTACCTTGTCTTCACCACGTCGGGTATCACTGATCCGTCCAGAAGATGGTCCGAAGTCTTCATCCAAGCCCAAGCGGGGGCTGAAGATATCCATCATCGGGCTGAAGAGGTCCATCATCCGGCTGAAGTCTTCATCCAAGCCCAAGCTGGGGCTGAAGATATCCATCATCGGGCTGAAGAGGTCCATCATCCATCTGAAGTCTTCATCCAAGCCCAAGCGGGGGCTGAAGATATCCATCATCCGGCTGAAGTCTTGATCCAAGCGGGGGCTGAAGATATCCATCATCCGGCTGAAGTCTTCTATCAAGCGGCATCTTCAATCTTCTTTCTTCCGGCTCCATCTTCATCCCGCCGACGCGGAACATCCATCCTGGCCGACGACTTCCCGATGAATGACGGTTCCTTTAAGGGACGTCATCCAAGATGGCGTCCCTCGAATTCCGATTGGCTGATAGGATTCTATCAGCCAATCGGAATTAAGGTAGGAAAATTCTAATTGGCTGATTGAATCAGCCAATCAGATTCAAGTTCAATCCGATTGGCTGATCCAATCAGATTGAGCTCGCATTCTATTGGCTGTTCCGATCAGCCAATAGAATGCGAGCTCAATCTGATTGGCTGATTGGATCAGCCAATCGGATTGAACTTCAATCTGATTGGCTGATTCAATCAGCCAATCAGAATTTTCCTACCTTAATTCCGATTGGCTGATAGAATCCTATCAGCCAATCGGAATTCGAGGGACGCCATCTTGGATGACATCCCTTAAAGGAACCGTCATTCATCGGGAAGTCGGCGGCCAGGATGGATGTTCCGCGTAGGCGGGATGAAGATGGATCCGGAAGAAAGAAGATTGAAGATGCCGCTTGATAGAAGACTTCAGCCGGATGATGGATATCTTCAGCCCCCGCTTGGATGAAGACTTCAGCCGGATGATGGACCTCTTCAGCCCGATGATGGATATCTTCAGCCCCCGCTTGGGCTTGGATGAAGACTTCAGCCGGATGATGGACCTCTTCAGCCCGATGATGGATATCTTCAGCCCCCGCTTGGGCTTGGATGAAAACTTCGGACCATCTTCTGGACGGATCGGTGATACCCGGCGTGGTGAAGACAAGGTAGGGAGATCTTCAGGGGCTTAGTGTTAGGTTTATTTAAGGGGGGTTTGGGTTAGATTAGGGGTATGTGGGTGGTGGGTTGTAATGTTGGGGGGGGTATTGTATGTTTTTTTTTTACAGGCAAAAGAGCTGTTTTCTTTGGGGCATGCCCCGCAAAAGGCCCTTTTAAGGGCTGGTAAGGTAAAAGAGCTTTTCAATTTTTATTTTAGAATAGGGTAGGGCATTTTTTTATTTTGGGGGGCTTTGTTATTTTATTAGGGGGCTTAGAGTAGGTTAGCTTAAAATTGTTGTAATATTTTTATAATGTTTGTAAATAATTTTTTTATTTTTTGTAACTTAGTTCTTTTTTTATTTTTTGTACTTTAGTTAGTTTATTTAATTGTATTTATTTGTAGGTATTTTATTTAATTAATTTATTGATAGTGTAGTGTTAGGTTTAATTGTAACTTAGGTTAGGATTTATTTTACAGGTAATTTTGTAATTATTTTAACTAGGTAGTTATTAAATAGTTATTAACTATTTAATAGCTATTGTACCTAGTTAAAATAAATACAAAGTTGCCTGTAAAATAAATATAAATCCTAAAATAGCTACAATATAATTATTCGTTATATTGTAGCTATATTATGGTTTATTTTACAGGTAAGTATTTAGCTTTAAATAGGAATAATTTATTTAATAAGAGTTAATTTATTTCATTAGATAAAAATTATATTTAACTGTGGGGGGTGTTAGGGTTAGACTTAGCTTTAGGGGTTAATCCATTTATTAGAGTAGCGGCGAGGTCCGGTCGGCAGATTAGGGGTTAATAATTGAAGTTAGGTGTCAGCGATGTTAGGGAGGGCAGATTAGGGGTTAATACTATTTATTATAGGGTTTTTGAGGCGGGAGTGAGGCGGATTAGGGGTTAATAATTTTATTATAGTAGCGGTGAAGTCCGGTATGCAGATTAGGGGTTAATAATTGTAGGTAGGTGGCGGCGACGTTGGGGGCGGCAGATTAGGGGTTAATAAATATAGGGGTCGGCGGTGTTAGGGGCAGCAGATTAGGGGTACATAGGGATAATGTAGGTTGCGGCGGTGTGCGGTCGGCAGATTAGGGGTTAAAAAAAATTATTAGAGTGGCGGCGATGTGGGGGGACCTCGGTTTAGGGGTACATAGGTAGTTTATGGGTGTTAGTGTACTTTAGAGCACAGTAGTTAAGAGCTTTATGAACCGGCGTTAGCCCAAAAAGCTCTTAACTCCTGGCTTTTCTCTGCGGCTGGAGTTTTGTCGTTAGATTTCTAACGCTCACTTCAGCCAAGACTCTAAATACCGGCGTTAGAAAGATCCCATTGAAAAGATAGGATACACAAATGGCGTAGGGGGATCTGCGGTATTGAAAAGTCACGGCTGGAAAGTGAGCGTTAGACCCTTTCTTGACTGACTCTAAATACCAGCGGTAGCCCAAAACCAGCGTTAGGAGCCCCTAACGCTGGTTTTGACGGCTAACACAAAACTCTAAATCTAGGCATAAGACCTTGAAGGCAGCCTCTAATCTGAAAGCATTTTGACAGTTTTTCACCACTAGAGGTTAATGTGTTTGATATAGTACAAAATATCTAACAGCGCTCAACCTAGTTCCTTATATCTCCTGGATAAAGGGTATCTAGCTTACCCTAATGAGAACACGAAAGAAACAACAAATAATCCAAGAGCGCCAACTAGAGGCAAAGGAAAATTCTAACAAATGAATCAATAATTATCAAACATTTATTCAACATATAATTAATAACATGGATCCATGTAACATATATACTAAAATGAGCTAAAAATACATAGTACTAACAAACAAATGATAGTTGCTAAAAACACAATATAAAGGTATGTCACCAATTACGGGGATATGCGAGGTAAGAGTCACATAAAATGATCTCTGAAGGAGAAGATGGTCCAATAAGTCAAATGATTTCTTGATATAAAATGATATATGTATATATATATTAAAAATCAAAAAAGTCCAGTGAAAAAATCCAGTGAAGAAATCCAGTGAAAAAATCAAATATAAAAATAAACTGATGATAAAAAACTTTTGAAAAAATTCTTGGAAAAAATTATGTGTGCAAAAAATGTGTGAAAAAATATAAAAATGTAAAAAATATATAAAAAATATATAATAAATATGAATAAAATGGGGGATCCCCTAAATCAATTAGTGTCAAAAATAAGTGACACAAATAAAAGTGTGTGAAGAAAAATTGCTTTAAAAATCAAAAGATGAAAAAATGATGTATAAATTGAAACGGTGTATATGTAATCCAGGTGAAAAAATGTATAAATTGAAAATAGTGTATATATAATATAATCCAGGTGAAAGTCTCAGTTACTAAATGTTAATGAATAATCCTCCTTATGAATAGATCCATATGAATGATGATAATAAACTCTTTGGGCTAGATGACTTTACTTTTCTTTTCAATATAAACTCTGGTAATCCCTGTAAATTAAAAAAATAACATAGTGCAATAAAGTTTCAAAATGTAGGAAATAATGAAATAATGCTCACCAAATTGTCAACGCGTTTCGGCCTCTTTAACAGGCCTTTCTCAAGACTATCCATAGTATAGTCTTGAGAAAGGCCTGTTAAAGAGGCCGAAACGCGTTATATATACACCGTTTCAATTTATACATCATTTTTTCATCTTTTGATTTTTAAAGCAATTTTTCTTCACACACTTTTATTTGTGTCACTTATTTTTGACACTAATTGATTTAGGGGATCCCCCATTTTATTAATATTTATTATATATTTTTTATTTATTTTTTACATTTTTATATTTTTTCACACATTTTTTGCACACATAATTTTTTCCAAGAATTTTTTCAAAAGTTTTTTATCATCAGTTTATTTTTATATTTGATTTTTTCACTGGATTTCTTCACTGGATTTTTTCACTGGACTTTTTTGATTTTTAATATATATATATACATATATCATTTTATATCAAGAAATCATTTGACTTATTGGACCATCTTCTCCTTCAGGGATCATTTTATGTGACTCTTACCTCACATATCCCCGTAATTGGTGACATACCTTTATATTGTGTTTTTAGCAACTATCATTTGTTTGTTAGTACTATGTATTTTTAGCTCATTTTAGTATATATGTTACATGGATCCATGTTATTAATTATATGTTTAATAAATGTCTGATAATTATTGATTCATTTGTTAGAATTTTCCTTTGCCTCTAGTTGGCGCTCTTGGATTATTTGTTGTTTCTAATGTGTTTGATATAGACAACATTGAGCTCAGGCATGTGAAGCTCCTAGGAGTGAGCACTGATTGGCTAAAAATGCAAGTCTGTCAAAAGAACTAAAATAAGGGGCAGTCAGCAGAAGCTTTAATACAAGGTAATTACAGAGGTAAAACATGTATTATTATAACTGTGTTGGTTATGCAAAACTGGGAATGGGTAATAAAGGGATTATCTACCTTTGTAAACAACAAACATTCTGGTATTGACTGTCCCTTTAAGTGATTGTAAACTTTAACCTTTTTCTTTACAATATCATAACATAAAAAATGGGGACTTTAATTCATGAAAAGCTTTGTAAACAGATACTCTAGTTCTTACTTCAGTGACAATTCAGGCTGTAGCCAATCGTATCGTGCCACCTTTGGAGTCCAGCAAGGAAATAATAATGCCCCTATATTTTGGACATGAAATTTTAATTATTAAAAAAAACAATATATATTACAAAGCTTTTCATGAATTAAAGTCCCCATCTTTTACTTTATGATTACTAATATTGTAAAGAAAAAGGTTTAAGTTTACAATCACTTTAACGTATAGAAAGTCCCTGTAAGCTTCATACTTTTGGATCTGGATTATGGTTCCTCACAGTTATTTATTGTGAATGTTCATCTGCTTTAAGACTATCAGCTACACTAAAAGCATATACAAATGGACACTATATGGATTTGCAGAGATTTCATTTTGTGGATATATTATGTAAAAAAATAAATTTACACTATAAAAATATTTTACACATGATATCCATGTGAAGAATGTATGCACACACATAATATAATATATATATTTTTATATTTATATACAGTATATATATATATATATATATATATATATATATATATATATATATATATATATATATATATATATATATATAGTTAGGGCTATTAAAATAAAATTTTCCAAATAATTATGCATAGTTAAATAATGAGTATGAAAGTGTATCTGTGCATTTATCTTTGTGTGTGTGCGTGTGCATGTGCGAATGTATGTATCTGTGTGTGTGAAAGAGTGTGTACTTGTGTGTGTGAGAGAGAGTGTATATCTGTGTGTGTGAGAGAGAGAGAGTGTGTGTATGTACAGGGCCGGATTTCCCATTAGGCACAGTAGGCATGTGCCTACAGGCGCCTTGCAGTGAGGGGCGCCTGCCTGTCAGTAATTTAAAAAAAAAAAAAAAAAAATTTGTGAGGGCATTAATTTTAGTAAGAATTGTGCTACCAGGTGCTTACAGAGTTGAGTGTTTCATTGGGAATATGTTACCTACATTTTATATTTTCTTCCACTGGCTGCACAGGTTGTTGATGAGCTTGCATGCTGCTAGTTTTAATATTGCTATTGTTTACACAAAACTGTGTTTAACTCCAACAAAATGTTAAGCACATAGTCAAAGTCATCTCCAGAAAAGCAATACACTAATGGCTTGTAAGTAAACATGTCCTCTGAGCCCATCTGGGTCTGCACAGATGTGTATTGCTGTCTCAGAACTGACATTGACTATGTGTTTAACTCTTTTGCAAGAGACTAACACACTTCTGTGCAAGCACTAGTGCAATAATAAAATGCCCTAGCAAACTGTCACATTTTATGTCCCTTTAAATAGGGTTTTCTTTAGAATATTTTGCATTAAAAGTTTAACATGATTTGTTTATGTTATACATAATAGAAATTGTATGGCCATTTGAGTTAAGTGAATATTGATTTTTGGTGTAGCTTCCATTACAAATATTGCAATTGGTGTGTGTATTTGTGTATCTCCATAAAAGGCAAAATGTAATTTTACATCTAATATTTATTTTTAGTTGTCCTAAATAATAATAAAAAAAGTCCTCATTTTTTTCCACTTTTTTTGAGGGGGGGGGGGGGGGTAGGGGGGGCGCTTCAGGTTTTTGTGCCTACAGGCACCTGAGATGTAAATCCGGCCCTGTGTATGTATGAGAGAGAGTTATATCTGTGCGTGTGAGAGTGTATATCTGTGTGTGTGTGTGTGTGAGAGAGAGTATATCTGTGTGTGTGAGAGAGTGTGCATGCGAACGAGTGTGTGCCTTTGTGAAAGAGTGTGTATCTGTGTGTGTGTGAAAGAGTTTGTTTATCTGTGTGTGTCTGAGATTGTATATGTGTGTGCAAGTGTTTATCTGTGTGTGTGTGAGAGAGAGTGTGTGTAAGAGTGTATATCTAAGTGTGTGTATTTGTTGAGTGTGTGTATTTGTGTGTGTGAGAGAGAGTGTATACCTGTGTGTATGAGAGAGAGTGTGTGTATATGTGTGTGAGAGAGAGTGTATATCTGTGTGTGTGAGAGAGAGTGCATATCTCTGTGTGTGTGTGTGTGTGTGTGTGTGTGTGTGTGAGAGTGTGTGTATATGTGTGTGTGTGTGAGAGAGTGTATATCTGTGTGAGAGAGAGTGTGTGTATATGTGTGTGTGTGAGAGAGTGTGTGTATATGTGTGTGTGTGAGAGTGTGTGTGTATATCTGTGTGTGTGTGAGAGTGTATAGCTCTGTGTGTGGGAGAGAGAGTGTATATCTCTGTGTGTGTGAGAGTGTGTATATGTGTGTGTGAGAGAGTGTATTTCAAAACAAAGGTATTGACTCTGTAACAATCATAATGCAGACCTTCTATGTGCAGCTGTCATCTCTCTATAAACCTGGTCACTAAACTTGCTGGTCAGGATGTATGTTTGCATCTGTTTGCGTATCTGTGTGTTAGTGCGTCTGTGTTAGTATCTGTGTGTTAGTATGTCTGTGTGCGACGTGCGTATCTGTGTGTTACTATGTCTGTGTTAGTGTGTCTGTGTTAGTGTCTCTGTGTGCGTATCTGTGTGTATGTATAAGTGTCTCTGAGTGCATGTGTAAGTGTGTGTCTGTGTGAATGTGTGTCTGTGTTAATGTCCTTGTGTATTAGTGTTTTCCTGTGTGAGTCTTAGTGTGTGTTAGTATTTTCTGGATGTCTGTTTGTGTTAGTGTGTGTGTCTGTTTTAGTGTCTGTGTGTTTCTCCATGTTTAATTTTGTGTTTCACACAGTTTAGTCACTTACTTGACCAATTATTACATAGTTGTGGATGCAATCAATGGTTTAGTCAGGGGCCCCAAAATTTCTAGTTGCGGACCTGAGCAAAGGCTCAACAAATGTACCCATATTTTCTATAAAGTCATTTAATTTATCTGTATTTTAAACTCTGTCTACTCAGAGATCTAGCAGTGCCTTATTACTGACACATATAATGCGCCAGTAAACTAAATTATATCCAGCAAGTATCAAATAGATGCAAAACTGCAAAGCCTAGCCCTTATGGCTCAAAACATAAAATACATTTACTAGTACAGCAGCACTCAATACAAATTCATATATTGTATACCAAAAAAATGATTTCATGATTTTAACCAACTATTTGATTTCATGTTTTTAGGTGACAGTTCAGCAAGTATGTATGTAAATCTATGTATAATAACATAATACTAATGTACCATCTTCTAATAAGTCTTGCCCAATCAGATGCCTGTTTAGACTATTTATTGCCAGCCCCTCCAACACCGTATACACTCCTCTTGATAAAGTCTAAATGGTATCAGACGAAACGCGTTGAGGTCATCACGCTCCTACGTCCTCGATGCCCTCTGACGCACCAGGAAGTACTGACAGCCTCCTGGTCTAGTGCACACCGTGGATGCGGCTGCTCAACAGTAACATCATCATCTTCTGGCGCTACTTGGGATTTAAGGCCTTTTTATGCTTTTAATATTCTTACATCTTGTAAGTGTTATTTTATTTGCACTTATCTTTGGTGAAATTAAATTGTTTACTCTTAGATCAGGATGCACTGTGTTCTTCTTTTACATACCAAAAAAAGTCATAGCAGGCAACATTCCAGACCTATATGTCTGTAGTCATATCTAATTCACATTTAATGCAGCAGCCTTATACATTATAATAAAAGCTGTATGATAAATGGGAATTAGGCATGACTAAGGGCATATAGCTCCTGCTGCATAAGTGACTTTACAATATTAGACATCACCAGTGCAGTGCGCTGAGTAGACACACTGATTAAAATGCTCTAGAAATGCTTGTGCACCAATAAACGTTCTCACTGAATCAGTAATCACTTTTGCTACAGGTATTTAAGCTAATACAAGTGTACTGCAAAAAATTACCCTATTTTATTTTTATAAGCTTTCCATAGACATCAGTGCTGCGTGCCTCTCCTTTCATTATATATTCAGCTTCCATGTATAAGCAGGCAATGCTAGCTGGTGCTTTTTTATTTATGGAAGTTATTACAGTCCTTGTAAACTGTTATTGTCCACACTCATTCAGTCATATTATGACCTTTACATGTTTCATTGTGCTTAGATACTGAAATATGTAGCTGATATTATATAATATAATTGTTCCAGTATTGCAAAGTAATAAATACATGAACAAAATATTTGCTCCTGTGCATGATACAGTATAGTAATGTAAGATGTTTTAATACAAAACACACATTGATATAGGAGGAAATGAGTCCTACTCTGAAGGTTCCTTAATTGCTGCAATAATAGTGATATTTCTCTAGGCAGCTATTGGAAAGGTCCACTGTCTTGCTCCATATGTGAAATATGGCATTATTTACAAGTGTCTACTTAAGAGGAGATCATTTCATTTACACTTTTTCAGTTTTTGTTTTTGTTTTTTTTCTCTGGGTATTTCTAAATAATAACATTTTAAATTGTAATCCGTTTTGATTGCTGATGCCAAATTCACTCTCTTCTGTCTTTTTCATTAAAATATGGACTATTCATTTTTCTTCTTTCTTATTTTTCAATTACCTTTTAATAATCGAGAAACTCAGACTGGTAGATCATCTACGACTTTACCTTCTCAATCCAGTTACACTTTTCAAAATAAAATTGTAAGATTGCAGCCTGGCTATAAACAAACTGAAATTCTAATGGATAACAATTCTGCCATCTAGTGCCTACAATGTTGTAGTGCAGCTTCATAGATATGAATTAACAAACAGCTAGATTACAAGTCTGTGTGTTCATCTTTTAACACTGAAAATATGGCATTTTCAGCGTTAAAACAGCACCACAGCCATTACAAGTCTTGTCGGTATAGCTGTGCCGCAAGCTTTTTAGCCTGTAACGCAACGTCAGTACCGCACTCGTAAAAATTACGTTTTTTTTTTTAGGGGGTCCCATAGCGCTGCCATTACGAGTTTTGCAGTGAGGCTAAAAAGCCTGCATTACACCCTATAACCACAATATCTGTACCACCATCTAAAAGCAGTAGTTATGAGTTTTACACGACAAAACTGTTACACAAAACTCATGCCTAAAGTGCTACAAAGTACACTAAGCACCCATAAACTACCTATTAACCCCTAAACCGAGGCCCTCCCGCATTGCAAACACTATATTAAAGTTATTAACCCCTAATCTGCCGCTCCCGACATCGCCGCCACTAAAAAAAAATTATTAACCTCTATTCCGCCGCTCCCCGACATCGTCACCGCTATAATAAAGTTATTAACCCCTAAACCGCCACCCTCCCGCATCGCAAGCACTATTTAAATATTATTAACCCCTACTCTGTTGTCCGCCCACACTATACTTAAATTATTAAGCCCTACACCGCCACCACTATAATAAACCTATTAAACCCTAAACGGCAAGCCCCCCACAATGAAATATACTAAAGTAAACTATTAACCCCTAAACAGAAATCCCCCCACATCGCAATAAACTAAATTAAACTAGTAACCCCTAAACCTACCGCCCCCCCTAACTTTAGATTAAAATTATCCCTAATTTAAATTAAATTAAAATTTACCTGTCAAATTAAAAGAACTAAGTTTAAACTAACAATTAAACTAGTATAACTATTAAACTAAAATTAAACTACCAATTAAAATAAACTACACATTAAAAAAATCCTAACACTACTCTAAAAATTACAAAGTATCTAATTACAAAAAATAAAAAAGACTAAATTACAAAAAATAAGAAACGAAATTATAAAAAATAAAAAGAATTACACCTAATCTAATAGCCCTATCAAAATAAAAAAGCCCACCCAAAATAAAAAAAACCTAGCCTGAAAAAAATGCAAAGACCCCCCCAACAATAAAACCCACCACCCAACCAACCGCCCAAAATAAAAAACCTAATTCTAAAAAAACCTAATCTACCCATTGCCCTGAAAAGGGCATTTGTATGGGCATTGCCCTTAAAAGGGCATTTAGCTCTTTTGCTTCCCAAACCCTAATCTAAAAAAAAAAAAAAAAAAAAACCTAACACTTACCCCCGACGATCCACTTACAGTTTTTGAAGTCCCGCTTGAGCGATCTTCATCCAGGCGGCCTCTTCTATCTTCATCCAGGCAGCGAGAAGTCTTCATCCAAGTGGCCTCTTCTATCTTCATCCAGGTGGCGAAGTCCTCATCCAGGCAGCCTCTTCTAACTTCATCCAGACGGCCTCTTCTAACTTCATCCAGGCGGCCTCTTCTATCTTCATCCAGGCGGCCTCTTCTATCTTCATCCAGGCAGCATCTTCTATCTTGATCCCGGCTGTGCAAAGCAGGTCCATCCTGAAGACATCCGGCACGGAGCATCATCCTAATATGGTCGCTGCCGTACACAGAATCTTCAATGCAAGATACAGCAACCATATGAAGAGGATGCTCCGCACCGGATGTCTTCAGGATGGACCCGCTACCACACCACCGGGATGAATATAGAAGATGCCGCCTGGATAAAGATAGAAGAGGCTGCCTGGATGAAGACTTCTCGCCGCCTGGATGAGGACTTCGTCACCAGGATGAAGATCGTTCAAGCGGGACTTCAAAAACTGTAAGTGGATTTTCGGGGGTTAGGTTTTTTTAAGGTTTTTTTTTTTAGTTTAGGGTTTGGGCTTGTAAAAGAGCTAAATGCCCTTTTAGGGGCAATGCCCATACAAATGCCCTTCTCAGGGCAATGGTTAGCTTAGGTTTCTTTTGCATGATGTACCGAGTCCACGGATTCATCCTAACTTGTGGGATATTGTCCTTCCTGACAGGAAGTAGCAAAGAGAGCACCCCAGCAGAGCTGTCTATACAGCTCCCCCCTTAACTCCACCCCCCAGTCATTCTCTTTGCTGGCTCTAAGCAATAAGGAAGGGTAAAGAGAAGAGGTGTTAAACTGTTAGTTTTATTTTATCTTCAATCAAGTGTTTGTTATTTTTAAATGGTACCGGTGTTGTACTATTTACTCTCAGGCAGGACATAGATGAAGATTTCTGCCTGGAGGATGATGATCTTAGCATTTGTAACTAAGGTCCACTGCTGTTCCCACAGAAGCTAAGGAGTACAGGAAAACTTCAGTGTGAGGAACGGTTTCTTGCTATAAAGCAATGAAGTATGTTCAGTCATATTTTCTGCAGAGACTGTGTTAACTCAGAAAGGCTGACAGTGTCCCCATAAGGGGAAGCAGTAATCCTAGTGTTATCAGAGGTTTGTACTAGCTTGCATAAAGGGTTAATTTTTTGTGGGCACTCAGTTTGTTATGTGAATTTGGGACAAACGTTTTTGTGTCTGGGAGTAACGTTTTCTGTTTTATGGGACATTTGCTTGAGGGTTCTTTGGGGTTGTTTATAACCCACATGGCTTTCAGGCAGGCTTTGTTAGTTTTGTGTAGGCCCCAGCAACATCGAATGAGGTGGGCGGGGCCTACATTTACAAGCAGCAATCAACTTCTCCTGAGGTCCTGATAGTCTTCTGAGGGACTAATTGAAGCTTTAAACCCCAAATTATCGCTTCCTAAGGGCAGGTAGGGCCACAGCAGAGCTGTGGCAAGGTGCTAATAGGGGTTTAAACCGGTTTTAGACATATTTCAATCCAGTTTTTTTCATTTGGGGGTTTATTGCTTATTAACTTGTGGTGCAATCATTCTAAAGCTTAGTGGGTACACTGTTAAAATTTCAGAAAAATTTAAGCAATTTTAACCTGTTTTGCAGTTTGTGTATGCCTTTTTTTCTTTTAAAGGCACAGTACTGTTTTTGCAAATTGTGTTTTTTTTCATTAAATAAAGTGTTTTCCAAGTTTGCTTGCTTTATTACTAGTCTGTTAAACATGGTATTGGTAGTTTATTCTAGATTAGGTTTTTTTTTTTTCTTAAATACAGTTTACAAGTAGTGCAAAATCGCGATAACATATGGGAGGCAGGTATAAACACGTTTTCATGTGTGACAATAAAAAGGAAAAAATTAAAGTTGATTGGGCTTGTTATCATGGCAACAAAACCTTGTGGGTGATTAAAAGACATCATCTGGAAATTGTAGTAGTCCTTTATGCCCAACCTGGGTTCATAGCTTCTTGTCCATTCAACTATAATGCTGTCCATTCAACTATAACGCTGCCAACACAACCTCATAGAATGATCATTAAGGTTATCTAAGTTAAATAGGAGGGGGTTGAGGAGAGGTAAGAAAGTAACTTAGGGGAAACAAACGGAAAGGAATAGGGGAAGAAGGAAGTTTCACAGATAAGGCTGCTTAAAATAGGGGTTCCGGTATGCCTGCAAAGTAAAAAAAGTATGGGTTTTAACAATAAGGTCTATTGCCTGCAATCATGTTCTATGTGTCTGGGGTAATGGGAGGTCTAGCCTGTGGGGGACCGTTGGCTTTTGTGAGTTTGAGTGGAGAATAAACTGATTCCCAGTAGAATTTGATGTCATTGAAGGATGCAGATTTGTTTCTTTTATAGAAGCCATACTCTTCAAGAGCTATAATTTCATCTGTTTTAAGAAGCCACATGTTGAGTGTTGGTATTTGTTGTGACTTCCAATATAATGCTATTAATAATTTTGCGCTATTGATACATAGTCTCAACAACTCTGTAACAAGAAGAAAAACAAGCGCAACCACGATTCACTGTATTTATTTAAAACAAGGTAACAAAGAAGGCTTAAAAATGCACACTTACAAGATATGTGCATACACTATGCACGTAAAAGGTCTTTGCTTTAACTCTCGGTCGGATCCCCACTGTGTGAACCTGGTTCAGATGCCGCAATGAATTCCTTAGTTGGTTCCGACTTGAATATACAGGATTTACATACCCCGGTGCCTCCGGCAATCAGAGTATAAAAAACAGGGAGTTCGATTTATTCACTGCCCCTGAAAGGGCTTACTTTTATGCAATGGTGGTCTTATGATAGTCTTCTGAACGCGTTTCGTTCACACCCGGGTGAACTTTATCAACAGGATAGGTAGTGTATGTCTGATAGTTACTGGATTCACCTTTTTAATTTGCCGGGCTGATTAGTGATTGGTCACTTTCTTTGCTACTAAATCAGCCAATTGGAAATCTCATACTGGTGAACATTGAACCTACTCAGACTTGTATTACACAATTGGGAAGCGGCTAAAAAGTAATACTTACAATATTAATATACTACTTCACGTATTTTGTACTTACGGCTGACACAAATTTATCAAATCCTTATACGAAAAATATATCTTGTAAACACAGACATTAATTCATATTATTTATAACTATATACCGTTAAAACATGTATTTCTCTATATACTTGGAAAGAAGATAATAATAATAGCAGTATTAATTAACTTACTTTGTGTCTAAAATATTATACTGCTATCATGAATGTAACAAATAAAAACATATAAATACTTATTATATAAAAACGCTGATCTGTATCGCTAAACCATATTCCTCTTTACATTTATAATTAAAAACACTTAATAATAAGCTATTATTACATACTGCCTAAACTTCATATATTTAAAAATATTTGATACATATATAGCCTGGAAGATATTTATTTACAGACTGGAAATCTAAACAAGAAACAATTAATGCTAACGTTGAGACATAGTTAAAACTAAAGATCACTAACCTCTCTATATTGCTGTTTGCTTTCTACCAGTGACGTGCAGTGATGTCAGAGGTTGGTGAGGCAGTGGCTAGGGTACGCCTTCATTCTTTAGATATCCTTTGTTGAAGAAATAGCAATGCACATGGGTGAGCCAATCACATGAGGTATCTATGTGCAGCCACCAATCAGCAGCTACTGAGCATATTTAGATATTATTTTCAACAAAGGACATCAAAAGAATGAAGAAAATTAGATATTAGATGTAAATTGGAAAGTTATTTAAATTTGCATATGGCTTTCATATGGGTTTCATGTCCCTTTAAATGGTGTCTTGGAAAACTGGTCAACTTAGTAAACATCTGATTTTAGTCTAAAAGGATTGTAACAGAAACTCTTGCCAGATAACACAATGCTTGCTCTGATTATGAGATCTAGAAATCCATGCCCATTAAAATATGTTTAAAACATACTTTTTACTTTAATGCTGCAAATTATGCTTATAGATTCTTTCATTACATAAGGGATGAGAGTCAGAGGGGGAGGAAGAGAGACAGAGAGAGAAAGAGACCATGGGAGATAACAACACATAAGGAGAGAGATGGATAGATAGAGAGAGACACACACACAAGGGGGGGGGGGGACCACTGCATTTTAAAGTAATAAAACAGCAGAGCTACAGAGAGTTCAGAAAATTAGTCTATAATTTAGTGTGAAGTACAGAGGCAAGCTGCTAAGTTAGTGGGTGTAAAGTTTGAGTAAACAAAATACAAAAACGATCCTTTGCTGTAAAAGAGTAAAAAAAACACTAAACCACATTCATTAAATTATCATTTACACGAACAGAATCCCTTTCAGTAAAATCTTACTTTAATAAGATGTGGGTGAAACACTGCTCTCTGTGCCTCTTTTCCTGCTCTGTAAGGATTCAGGAAGTGACAGTGGCACATTCCACTGCACTTAGAGGGGAAGAACAGAACTCTCTTTTTCACTTTAGCAAAGCTAGCAGGTTCACAGGACAGAAACAAAATATATGAAAGTTGTTTTTTTCCGGTTTTGTTTTATATGATTTAACATCCAGCCCCAACCCTATGTTCCACTTACTAATGCCTCTCGCTGGATTGGTTCAGCCCAAATAGGACTGCCTCAAATAAAGCACTTATGGGCCATGCAATGATCTTAACCACTGTCATCCAGTAGATGGCGCAGCATGTTGTGTAATGGTGGGCAGACCTGCTTGTGCCTCTCCATTGCACAACATCTAGCTGTGAAAAAAAATGCTGGGGAAAAAAAATTACAATTTTTTTTTTAAAGCCAATAAAAAAATATATATTTTTGCCCATATGAAAGGTGAAGCACTGCCTCACCTGCCTCTAGTGACTGCACATCACTGCTTTCTACATAAATATTCTTGAATCTTTATACATATAAATAGTATACGGTACATCCATTATTTAATGGACATTCTCTCTTAGCTTCTATTTTAAATCATATGTTTAAAATTAGTATAAAAATGTTTAAAAATCAAACAGCTAAAACTCATATGGGGTTGCTATTCTAGGGAATATTATTTGCACTTTATACTGCGAAAGTCTATAATTTAGAGACAATACTAAAGAAGAAAGAAAGTACGGAATTATTAGCTCAAGGAATAACTTATTGGTATTGAAAATATTTGTGCAAAACAATTATTGCTTAAACTTTTTATTATTTGTATTCTTATAATTCCCTAGTATTGAATATCTATATTTATATTATTTGTAGTTTAAAAAATATTTACCTAAAATGGGGATCGAATATATATTTGAATAAATGCATAAATAGAATAAAAATGTATTGATTTCACTCCTACATGTACTTATTTTATTTTTTATTTTTTAAATCTTCAACCTTTGATTCCGCTCTGCAGTAGCAATCTATTATTTTCTGTATTATTGTTGCATGGTAATATAAGTGAATATTCGGCAGACCTAGGCCTCCATTCTGCAGCGTTCTATACATTGTGTTTTAATGATGCGGGGTCTGGTTTTGCCCCAAATAAAGGCGTTTATCGATTTTTGCAGTAGAAGAAGAAAGGATCTGAGTAAAGATATCGGTATAGCCTGTAGGATGTATAGGATTTTAGGGAGGACTGACATTTTGACTGACTGTTTCCTCCCCCACCATGATAAGGGTTTATCTCTCCATATTGAAAAAGAGTGTTATATTGTTTTAAGCAAGGGGGTATAATTTAGTGAGAATAGGTGCTGATAATTTGGGGACAACACTACTCCCAAATATTTCAGGTGCAAGGTTTGTAGTTTAAGTGGGCATATGTGCTGTAGGTTTGCAAAGTCTGTAGGTTTCATAGAAAAGTTCAGTATTTCTGATTTATTATAGTTTATTAGGAAGTGAGATAAGGAACTAAATTTATCAAATTCAGAAATAAGAGCTGGAAGGGAGCGGGTAGGGGAGGACAGAGTAAGCAGTACATCATCCACGTACATGGATAAGGGTGGGTAATATTTTATTTATACGTTGCGCGAGAATCTTGACATATATTTTTACATCTCCATTTAGCAAAGAGATTGGGTGGTAACTACTTGGGTCTGTGGGGGGTTTCCCTGGTTTAGGTATAATTGATATATGCGCTTCTAATAGGTTCGTCGAAAAGTGGCCGTCGTCATCGAGGGAGTTGAATAATTTTGTAAGGTGTGGGACTAAAATGTGTTGGAACTGCTTGTAATATAGTGCTGTCAGACTGTCGAATCCTGGGCTTTTATTTAAGGGGGTGTTTTTTATTGCAGCAGCATTTTCTTGTGCAGTTATATGTTCATCTAGTTGTTTGGCTATGTCATCTGGTAACGTATGGATGCCCGATTCGAGAATGTATTGGTCCATTGCAGAGTGGTCTGCCGACGTATCAGAGGAAGGTATGTTATATAGGTTATTATAAAATGTTCAGAAAGTGTCAGCAATGGACCTGCTATCATGTATAAATTTTGTGGGGTCTAGTGGAGAAACCATCTTACGAATATAATTACTATTTGTCTTCATCTTAAGGGCACTGGCAAGAAGAAATCCTGCCTTATTGTCTTCAGAGAAGTACAGCTTCCTGAGGCGTAGTGCCTTTCTGTGTGCCTCTTTATTTAGTAGTTCTTCTAGATTAGGTTTTTTATTTTGGGGTGTTTTTTTTAAAAAAAATGGGTATTAGAATAGGAATAATTTTTTTATTATTTTTGATAATTAGTTTTTTATTTTGTGTAATGTATTTTTTTCGTTTTGGGGTAGGTTTTTATTTTTAGATTAGGGCTTGGGCATTTCACAAAAGAGCTGAATGCCCTTTTAAGGGCAGGAAAAATAGCTAAATGCCATTTTAAGGGGGATGCCCATACAAATGCCCTTTTCATGGCAATGGTTAGTTTAGGTTTTACTTTATTTTTATTTTGTGGGTTTGGGAGGTGGGGGTTTGTATACTGTTAGGGGGTGTTTGTTTTATTTTGTAGAAAAAGAGCTGTTAACTTTAGGGCAATGCCCTACAAAAGGCCCTTTTAAGGGCCCACAAAAAGGCCCTTTTAAGGGCCCTTGGTAGTTTAGTTTTTATTTTGGGGAGGGTTTTTTATTTTTTTAAAAGGGTATTAGAATAGGAATAATTTTTATTATTTTGGATAATTTTGATTGTTATTTTTTGTAATGGGTAGGTATTTTTATTTTTAGTAATTTTAGTGTTTGTTATTTTTTGTAATGGTAGTTTTTTTTTGTTATGTTAGGTTTTAGTGTAAGGTAGCTTAGGTTTTATTTCACAGGTAAGTTTGTATTTATTTTAACTAGGTAGTTAGTAAATAGTTAATAACTATGTACTAACTAGTCTACCTAGTTAAAATAAAAACAAACTTACCTGTGAAATAAAAATAAAACCTAAGCTAGCTACAATATAACTATTAGTTATATTGCAGCTAGCTTAGGTTTTATTTCACAGGTAAGTATGTATTTAGTTTTAAATAAGAATGATTTAGTTAGTAATTGTAACTTTAATTTAGCTATATTTGAATTATGTTAAAGTTAGGGGGTGTTAGGATTAGGGTTACGTTATGGTTAGGGTTACGGTTAGGCTTAGGGTTAGGCTTCGGCTTCGGGTTATGTTAGGGTAAGGTTTATGGGTTAATATAGTTTAATTTAGGTTGTTGCGATGTGGGGGGCTGTGGGTTTAGGGGTTAATAGGTTTATTTAGTGGTAGTGATGTGGGAGGCCAGAGGTTTAGGGGTTAATAGCTTTATTTAGTTGCAGCAATGTCGGGGAGTGGCAGAATATGGGTTAATAGATTTATTATAGTGTGGGCAATGTTGGGGTGCAGGGGAATAGGGGTTAATAACTTTAATATAGTGGCGGCGATATCGGAAGCGGCAGATTAGGGGTTAATAACATTATGTAGGTGCCAGCGATGTCGGTGGCAGCAGATTAGGGGTTAATAACATTATGTAGGTGCCAGCGATGTCGGTGGCAGCAGATTAGGGGTGTTTAGATGTAAGGTTTATGTTAGGATGTTAGGTTTAAACGTTAGTTTTTTTTTTTCCCATAGACATCAATGGGGCTGTGTTACAGAGCTTTTCTTTCCGCGATCGCAGGTGTTAGACTTTTTTCTGACCCGCTTCCCCATTGATGTCTATGGGGAAAGCGTGTACGAGCACGTCAAAACAGCGCTTGTTTTTTGTGCAATATGGAGCTTAAAAGCACCATATCACACGCACAAAACTTGTAATGGCTGCGCTATATAGGGGGTTAAATAACGCAACTTTTGTTGCATTCATTAATTTCCCTATAGTGCGCATAACTCGTAATCTAGCTGAATGTGATTTTTAAATTTAGAGAAAAAAAAATATTTATCATTATAAAATTCATTTGGTTCCAAATCATAAGGTGCTAGTTAAAAAAAATAATATATATATATATATATATATATATATATACAATTACCAAAAAGTGACCGCACCACCTTCTAGATAAATTTACAATATGCTCATGCACGGGATGGAGTCTGGTCCTTGACTCAATAATAACATAATATCAATAAATCCCAGCCAACGAGTCTTAGAAATCTTTCAACAAAGGATTTTTAATTGTATATGTTGCTTCACACTGTACAATAATAAATCAGGAAAGTCTGAATGTAAGCTCACTCAAATTCACACATACCCCATCCACCATACATATCCGTACCATACATAAATTGAACACTGAATAAATTAACAATTGTTACAAAACATAATAGTAACCATAACACCCCCAGGGCGTCCCCAGGGGGTGAAGACCAACACCACCTGCATTCAAAAATAAGAAAAAAGAAAAAAATGTTCAGCCTTTGCACAAATCGGCAAAGTTCTTTTTGTATAGAAAATGTAGCAAAACAATAAATCCAGGCTATTAGAAAGTTAACGGATACAGGTCATCTCACTCCGTTCTGGTTTTCTGAACGCTATAACTTGCAGGATTGTCACTGCGATATTTCACAAAGGACCATATGTTCTTATAGTACTTATTGGATCTTGTTATATCCAGGGGCGGACTGATCAGCAGGGCAAATAGGACCTGGACCTAGGGCCCAGCATGTCAGGGGGGCCACAAATAGAATCTCCATGAGTCCTGGTGTGCTGCTTAAGCTGGCGCTGACAGCTGCCCTATCAGTAACTAAGTAGTGGGTTTAGTGGGGGCCCTGGCCCCAGGGTGGGGCCCTTGTTCCTGGATGTGGGTTTTTTTGCTCCATGGGCCCTAGAATGTGGGGGAGCCCTGTTGGGTGTCTGTCACTATGAGGGCCATGGAGTGGGGGTCTAGCCTGGAGGTTGGGGGCCCTTTCACTGTCCCTTGATGTTGAAGGCCCTAGACCTGGAGGTTGGGGGCCTAGTAGGGTAGGGTATGGAGGCTACCATGTTCATTTACATACATTTGAATACATTTGGGTCAGTGTGAGACAGTGGGGGCCCTACCCTAATTTTTGCCTGTGGGCCCTGATTGGTCTCAGTCCGCCCCTGGTTATATCTTTAACATATTCTTGTGGTTTTATTACAGTCCCCAGATAATAGAAAGTTGCTACATATATTTGTAATCCTCAATTTGCATGTCTCATGGAGAGCCAAGTGCACATGAAACACCTTTTGTAACTTGAAAAATATACTTGCAATAATATTGTATGTGGTAATATCATTACTGTGCGTATGAATGTCCCTCCATAAGAGCTGACGTGTGAATGGCCACAATCTCTTGGTGTAATTGGCTATATCAATGGGAGATATACATATAGTGCTGGTCCAACCTCACACCCTTTAAACTTCACTCACAGTGTACTAAATATCTCAGCATTAAAGGTTCCACTCTCAAGTTCTGCACATTGCCCAGATACAGAGTTCAAACTTTGAATACCTTGTGTTACTCGGATCTTTCAAGGATCTCATATGCAGCTTGTGCCGATAGTAAATAACAAGTAACAGTGTTACCTTGGTCGTCGTATGCTTATTTGCCGGGTACTCACGGAGTGAGATGACCTGTATCCGTTAACTTTCTAATAGCCTGGATTTATTGTTTTGCTACATTTTCTATACAAAAAGAACTTTGCCGATTTGTGCAAAGGCTGAATTTTTTTTTCTTTTTTTCTTATTTTTGAATGCAGGTGGTGTTGGTCTTCACCCCCTGGGGACGCCCTGGGGGTGTTATGGTTACTATTATGTTTTGTAACAATTGTTAATTTATTCAGTGTTCAATTTATGTATGGTACGGATATGTATGGTGGATGGGGTATGTGTGAATTTGAGTGAGCTTACATTCAGACTTTCCTGATTTATTATTGTACAGTGTGAAGCAACATATACAATTAAAAATCCTTTGTTGAAAGATTTCTAAGACTCGTTGGCTGGGATTTATTGATATATATATATATATATATATATATATATATATATATATATATATATATATATATATTTATTTTTAATTTATTTATTTGCAAAATCTACCTTCCAACATTATACTGCTTTATTTTTCAGCTGGAAATTACTTTTCAGCATTGAACATCTATACAGGTAGAAAACATTTATCCAAACTGCTTTGGACCGGAAAAGGTTTAGATTTCAGAATAGTTTGGATCTTGGGATATTTGCATCTTTAAAATGAGACTGTTGGGAGAGGGCGTGGAACCAAGGGTAAACAACAATATCTTATGTAATTTACGCAATATTTAAATTTCATAATACAGCTTATACATGTAATTAAAGGTAGGTGTATAGCATTTGTTAAAATTTGTGTGACTTACAGGCAGAGAAAATAGTAATTTTTTATATTTTTTAATATTTTTTTTAAATATTAGTGAAAAAGTTTGTATTTTAGAATGTTTGTATTTTGGAATTCCGGATTTGGGAATAAGTACCTGTAGTAGATGTCGGGACTGTAATTATGCATTCCTGTCAAATTACATTACAAATTCAATTTAATATATTGGTCACCAAAGAGAGCTACAACATACTGCACATTATTAATGTACTGCAAACTGCTCTGTCATTTAAAGGGACACTGAACCCAAATTTTTTTTTATCATGATTCAAATAGAGCATGACATTTTAAGTAACTTTCTAATTTACTCCTATTATCAAATTTTCTTTTTTCTCTTCCTATATTTATTTTAAAAGCAGGAATGTAAATCTTAGCAGCCTGCCCATTATAGGTTCAGCACCATGGATAGTGCTTGCTTATTGGAGGCTTACATTTAACCACCAATAAGCAAGCATAACCTAGGTTCTCAACCAAAAATGGGCCAGTACCTAAGCATCACATTTCTGTTTTTTAAATAAAGATAGCAAGAGAACAAAGAAAAATGTTTTACTGTATATTTGAAAATTAACAGCCAACAAAAACATAATTTATGTAAGAATTTACCTGATAAATTCATTTCTTTCATATTGGCAAGAGTCCATGAGCTAGTGACGTATGGGATATACATTCCTACCAGGAGGGGCAAAGTTTCCCAAACCTCAAAATGCCTATAAATATACCCCCCCACACACACACACCCACAATTCAGTTTAACGAATAGCCAAGAAGTGGGGTGATAAGAAAGGAGGGAAAGCATCAACAAGGAATTGGAATAATTGTGCTTTATACAAAAAAATCATAACCACCATAAAAAGGGTGGGCCTCATGGACTCTTGCCAATATGAAAGAAATGAATTTATCAGGTAAATTCTTACATAAATTAGGTTTTCTTCTTAGGTAGAAGTTGCGCCTGAACGAATTTTACAATGATTTAGAACAGACTACAAAATCTATAGGAATAAACAATTAGAATTTGGATTTTGGAAAATGACTTGGCCATCATTGTTTTCTAGAGTTCTGGTATATTAAAAATTCTTCTCTCAAATGATAAAATGATAAAATAATCACAGTATCTGTAATATAATAGGGGTGATGTTCAAGTCAAGATATATACTTGGATAGAGAATTCATTCTGCGTTTATGGTCTTGTCAGTGTTCCCTAGGAGAGATTAGGTATTGGGGTATATGTATGATCTGTACCACTCTTAGAGCAAACTGACAGCTAACTTATTTGAGGTTATGTGTTCAATGTAGGATTATGGATGTAAGCTACTCGGGTTATTATTCTGATCAACCAGTGACATATGCCTTAGATCTATAATATGGTATGGTGACTTTCTTTTCAATATTTGAAAACTGGTAAGGCTTGATGGGATCTATTTACTTAAGACTTAGTAAATGGGATAGATCTTCCTTGTTATTAAGGCCCTTAGGGTAAAGGCAATCCATTTCAAAGATCCATCTGGATTCTGATATAAGTAGTTTTTTGTCATAGTCACCGCCCCTCCAATTTGGTTTCACCAACTGGATCCCATAGTAGCTCAGGTCCTTCAAGTTACTCTTGTGATAGGTAGTGAAGTGTCTGTACATGGCAGTGTCTGTGTTGCCATGTTCAACCTGTAGAATGTGCTCACGAATTCTCTCTCTCAGATCATGTAATTGGCAAGAGTCCATGAGCTAGTGACGTATGGGATAGCAAATACCCAAGATGTGGCACACCACGCAAGAGTCACTAGAGAGGGAGGGATAAAAATAAAGACAGAAAAATAAAGATAAAAATTAATCCACAACCCAAATCAAAAGTTTTAATCTTTATAATGAAAAAAACTGAAATTATAAGCAGAAGAATCAAACTGAAACAGCTGCCTGAAGTACTTTTCTATCAAAAACTGCTTCTGAAGGAGAGAAAACATCAAAATGGTAGAATTTAGTAAAAGTATGCAAAGAAGACCAAGTTGCTGCTTTGCAAATCTGATCAACAGAAGCTTCATTCTTAAAAGCCCAGGAAGTAAAAACTGACCTAGTAGAATGAGCCGTAATCCTCTGAGGCAGGGATTTACCCGACTCCAAATAAGCATGATGAATCAAAAGCTTTAACCAAGAAGCCAAAGAAATGGCAGAAGCCTTCTGACCTTTCCTAGAACCAGAAAAGATAACAAATAGACTAGAAGCCTTTCTGAAATATATTTAGTAGCGTCAACATAATATTTCAAAGCTCTTACCACATCCAAAGAATGTAAAGATCTCTCCAGAGAATTCTTAGGATTAGGACACAACGAAGGGACAACAATTTATCTACTAATGTTGTTAGAAGTCCGCAAAACCGCCTTATCCTGATGAAAAGTCAGAAAAGGAGATTCACAAGAAAGAGCAGATAACTCAGAAATTCTTCTAGCAGAAGAGATGGCCAAAAGGAACAATACTTTCCAAGAAAGAAATTTAATGTCCAGAGAATGCATAGGCTCAAACGGAGGAGCCTGTAAAGCCCTCAAAACCAAATTAAGACTCCAAGGAGGAGAGATTGACTTAATGACAGGCTTGATACGAACCAAAGCCTGTACAAAACAATGAATATCAGGAAGATTAACAATCTCTCTGTGAAACAGAACAGAAAGAGCAGAGATTTGTCCTTTCAATGAACTTGCAGACAAACCCTTATCCAAACCATCCTGAAGAAACTGTAAAATTCTAGGAATTCTAATAGAATGTCAAGAGAATTTATGAGAAGAACACCATGAAATTTAAGTCTTCCAAACTCGGTAATAAATCTTTCTAGACACAGATTTACGAGCCTGCAACATAGTATTAATCACTGAGTCAGAGAAACCTCTATGACTAAGCACTAAGCGTTCAATCTCCATACCTTCAAATTTAATGATTTGAGATCCTGATGGAAAAATGGGCCTTGAGATAGAAGGTCTGGCCTTAACGGAAGTGGCCAAGGTTGGCAACTGGACATCCGAACAAGATCCGCATACCAAAACCTGTGTGGCCATGCTGGAGCCACCAGCAGTACAAATGAACGCTCCATTATGATTTTGGAAATCATTCTTGGAAGAAGAACTAGAGGCGGAAAGATATAAGCAGGTTGATAGCTCCAAGGAAGTGACAACGCATCCACTGCTTCCGCCTGAGGATCCCTGGACCTGGACAGATACCTGGGAAGTTTTCTGTTTAGATGAGAAGCCATCAGATCTATTTCTGGGAGCCCCCACATCTGAACAATCTGAAAAAACACATCTGGATGAAGAGACCACTCTCCCGGATGTAAAGTCTGGCGGCTGAGATAATCCGCTTCCCAATTGTCTATACCTGGGATATGGACCACAGAGATTAGACAGGAGCTGGAATCAGCCCATGAGAGTATCCAAGATACTTCTTTCATAGCTTGAGGACTGTGAGTCCCACCTTGATGATTGACATACGCCACGGTTGTGACATTGTCCGTCTGAAAACAAATAAACGGTTCTCTCTTCAGAAGAGGCCAAAACTAAAGCGCTCTGAGAATCGCACGGAGTTCCAAAATATTGATTGGTAATCTCGCCTCTTGAGATTTCCAAACCCCCTGCACTGTCAGAGATCCCCAGACAGCTCCCCAACCTAAAAGACTCACATCTGTTGAGATCACAGTCCAGGTTGGACGAACAAAAGAGGCCCCTTGAACTAAACGATGGTGATCTAACCACCAAGTCAGAGATAGTCGAACATTGGGATTTAAGGATATTAATTGTGATATCTTTGTATAATCCCTGCACCATTGGCTCAGCATACAAAGCTGAAGAGGTCTCATGTGAAAACGAGCAAAAGGGATCGCGTCCGATGCTGCAGTCATGAGACCTAAAACCTCCATGCACATAGCTACTGAAGGGAAGGATTGAAACTGAAGGTTCCAACAAGCTGAAACCAATTTCAGATGTCTTTTGTCTGTTAGAGACAAAGTCATGGATACTGAATCTATTTGGAATCCTAAAAAGGTTACCCTTGTCTGAGGAATCAAGGAACTTTTTGGTAAATTGATCCTCCAACCATGTCTTTGAAGAAACAACACTAGTTAATTCATGTGAGATTCTGCAGAATGTAAAGACTGAGCAAGTACCAAGATATCGTCCAAATAAGGAAACACTGCAATACCCTGCTCTCTGATTACAGAGAGTAGGGCACCGAGAACCTTTGAAAAGATCCTTGGAGCTGTTGCTAGGCCAAAAGGAAGAGCAACAAATTGGTAATGCCTGTCTAGAAAAGAGAATCTCAGAAACTGATAGTGATCTGGATGAATCGGAATATGAAGATATGCATCCTGTAAGTCTATTGTGGACATATAATGCCCTTGCTGAACAAAAGGCAGAATAGTCCTTATAGTCACCATCTTGAATGTTGGTATTCTTACATAACGATTCAAAATTTTTAGATCCAGAACTGGTCTGAAAGAATTTTCCTTCTTTGGAACAATGAACAGATTTGAATAAAACCCCAGACCCCGTTCCTGAAAGGGAACTGGCATAATTACCCCAGAAAACTCCAGGTCTGAAACACACTTCAGGAAAGCCTGAGCCTTTACTGGGTTCACTGGAATGCGTGAGAGAAAGAAACTTCTCACAGGCGGTCTTATTTTGAAACCTATTCTGTACCCTTGAGAAACAATGTTGTATTGTTCCAAACATCCTTGTAAAATCTTAGTCTGCCCCTACCAGCTGCGCTGGAATGAGGGCCGCACCTTCATGCAGATTTGGGGGCTGATTTTGATTTTTTAAATGGCTTGGATTTATTCCAGACTGGGGAAGGCTTCCAATTGGAAACCGTTCCTTTAGGGGAAGGGTCAGGTTTCTGTTCCTTATTCTGACGAAAGGAACAAAAACGGTTAGCAGCCCTAAATTTACCCTTAGATTTTTTATCCTGAGGCAAAAAAGCTCCCTTCCCCCCAGTGACAGTTGAAATAATAGAATCCAACTGAGAACCAAATAATTTATTACCTTTGAAAGAAAGAGATAGCAACATTGATTTAGAAGTCATATCAGCATTCCAGGATTTAAGCCATAAAGCTCTTCTAGCTAAAATAGCTAAAGACATATATCTGACATCAATTCTAATGATATCAAAAATGGCATCACAAATGAAATTATCAGCATGTTGAATTAGCTTAACAATGCTATACACATTATGATCTGGTACTTGTTGCGCTAAAGTTTCCAACGAAAAAGTTGAAGCAGCAGCAGCAACATCCGCCAAAGAAATAGCAAGCCTAAGAAGATGACCTGAACATAAATAAGCCTTCCTTAGAAAAGATTCAAGCTTCCTATCTAAGGGATCTTTAAAAGAAGTACTATCTACCGTAGGAATAGTAGTACGCTTTGCAAGAGTAGAGATGGCCCCATCAACTTTGGGGATCTTTTCCCAAAACTCCAATCTATCAGTCGGCAAAGGATACAGTTTCTTAAACCTTGAAGAAGGAGTAAATGAAGTACCCAGTCTATTCCATTCCCTAGAAATTACATCTGAAATAGCATCAGGAACTGGAAAAAACCTCTGGAATAACTACATGAGGTTTAAAAAACGAATTTAAACGTTTACTGGTTTTAATATCAAGAGGACTAGTCTCCTCCATATCTAATGCAATCAACACCTCTTTTAATAAGGAACAAATATACTCCATTTTATATAAGTATGAAGATTTGTCAGTGTCAATATCTGAGGCAGAATCTTCTGAACCAGATAGATCCTCATCAGAGATAGATAAATCAGAATGCTTTCGGTCATTTAAAAATTAATCAAATTTATGAGAAGTTTTAAAAGACCTTTTACGTTTATTAGAAGGTGGTATAACAGACAGAGCCTTCTGAATAGAATTAGAAACAAATTCTCTCACATTAACAGGAATATCCTGAACATTAGATGTTGAAGGAACAACAACAGGTAATGGATTACTACTAATGGAAATATTGTCTGCGTTTAAAAGTTTATCATGACAACTAACACAAACTACAGCCAGAGGAACAGTTACCACAAGTTTACAACAAATGCACTTAGCTTTGGTAGAACCGACATCAGTCAGCAGGATTCCAGTAGTAGATTCTGAAACAGGGTCAGTTTGAGACATCTTGCAATATGTAATAGAAAAAACAACATATAAAGCAAAATTATCAATTTCCTTATATGACAGTTTCAGGAATGGGAAAAAATGCAAACAAAATAAGCCTCCGGAAACCAGAAGCAAAATGAAATAAAGACTTAAATAATGTCAAACATCTGGCGCCAAATATGACGCCCACAACTGACAAAATATTTTTTGGTGCCAAGAACGTCCGCAACAACACGAGAATCATAGATGACGCAACTACGTGAAAACTCTCGGCGCCAACTAAGACGCCGGAAATGACGAAATTACGTCAGCAAACGTATTTGTCCCGCCAAAAAAGTCTTTTTTTAAAAAAATTTTTTTAATATGCATTTCCCAAAATGAAACTGATAGTCTGTAAGAAGGAAATATACTGATAAACCTGAATCATGTCAAATATAAGTACAAAACATATATTTAGAACTTTACATATAAAGTGTCAAACCATAGCTGAGAGTGTCTTAAATAAAAGAAAACATACTTACCAAAAGACACTCATCTACATAAAGTAGATAGACAAACCAGTACTGAAACGAGAATCAGTAGAGGTAATGGTATATAAGAGTATATTGTTGATCTGAAAAGGGAGGTAGGAGATGAATCTCTACGACCGATAACAGAGAACCTATGAAATAGATCCCCTTTAGGATGACCATTGCATTCAATAGGTGATACTCCCTTCACATCCCTCTGTCATTCACTGCACTCTGAGAGGAACCGGACTTCAGCATGCTGAGAAGCGCATATCAATGTAGAAATCTAGCACAAACTTACTTCACCACCTCTATAGGAGGCAAAGTTTGTAAAACTGAATTGTGGGTGTAGTGGGGGTGTATTTATAGGCATTTTGAGGTTTGGGAAACTTTGCCCCTCCTGGTAGGAATGTATATCTCATACATCACTACATCATGGACTCTTGCCAATTACATGAAAGAAATATTAGGCAAATGTGTCATAGGGTTTTTCCATAAATATCTGTTTTGCTGAAGTTTCACTCTTTTTCCTTTCATAGATATAATCAGAGCAAGAAGGCTACAAGCTTCAGATATAACAACAAGCAGCTTCCGGTTGACATGGCCCAGGATATTGTCAGGTGACACAGGACATTATATGTTGGAGTACAGTGCAGCTCCAGCTCCAGAGAGGAAGCTACAGAAGAGCTTGTCTGGAGATGAAACAAGTGTGGTGCTTGACAACCTAATACCAGGCACCATTTATAATGTTACGCTATTTCCTGAATCCAATGTCCAGTATGTTCAACCCCAAACTATTCAGGTCTCCACATTGCCTGGTAAGTGTCCAGTTTTTGAAATATGTGATTGTATTGTGACTATCAGACAGGAAACCAGTAAACTGATGTGTAGAACTAGCCAATCAATTGCTAAGTTACGATACAGATGTCTAAGAAAATCTGAGAGCAGATAATAAAAGGCAGAGGTCTAAGGAAACAATCCACTGCATAACCACATGTAATCAGGGATATAGTAGATGGGTGTGGATCAGACAGGGGGGGGGGGAAACAGTAGGTTAGATATCCAGGTTAGTCAGAGTACTGGGAGCAATAAATAAGCAGGTAATGTTCAATGGGTTTAAAAAGTATCTAGAGTAATGCTGTATTCCATATGTGATTCCACACAGTTCAATCTGTATATCTACTCTCTAGTGGCTCTACAGAAATATAGCTAACCAGGATCCAGTTCTTTAAAGCATAGATTTCAGCTTAGGCAAATATGTAAGACATGGCCACCTACAATGTATCTGAGATACCTTCAATTTTAGCACTCTTTGAAGAAAAAAGCTAGTATTGGGGTCCCGGCATTCCTCATACACATATATGTAAGGTGTGACCCAATCCCCAGGGTACTCCAAGGTCCGTTATGATTATTCCTGTGACATTTTATGATAAGTCACTGGCTCCCTAGAATAGTCCGTAGTACTGTAGCCTGTTCAAGAATTTGATTCTTTCTAAGGCATCAGGCATCAAATATTTTACAATAAGATTCACACATGTTTTAAATTGACTATGGCATGTGAGAGCAGAATGAAGCAAGCTCTGTGGCTACAAATATTTCTTGCACTGGCACATACAAATAAAAGAGGGGATGTATAATACTTTTTTTGATGTGCCAAGTCCAAGTATTTTCAGATTCCAAAGTGGCCAACTAAAGGAAAGTTTTAAAATTAGATTCAGGTTTTAACAGCCAATGATATATGTAATGGACACCAACTATGAAGATCATAGAGGCTTAGATTGTTGAAGTGGAAGCCTACATATCGTTTTCTCATTAGGAAGATTGGTAAAAGTTAAATAATCCAATTGTTTGGCCATTATTACTGATGAAACAACTGGAAGAGTAGAACATTAGTATAATAGGGAAGTATTCTTAACATTCTATGTCTGGTAAAATGGAAACTGAACCTTTTGAAAAATTAAAGCCCATCTTGCGTGTTATGATGGAAGATTGTTTTCTCTCTTCTGATACAAGTTATGGTGATTACTCCAATATGTGATTGGGTGAGATGCCAACTCCAAAAATACTTCCATAGTTATTAATTCTTTTTAACAAATTATAATTTATTTTCAGCTGTACAATGTTTGCTTGAGAACAAGACAATCAGATTTAGGAGGTTTTCAAATATTGTTTTTGAGGTAGAACAGTTTTAACTACTGACTCAGATGATAATTGTAATTGATAGATTTAGTCAGGCTCCCCAAAAGTGAGTGGCATGAAGAGAAACATTCTAGGGGAATGTACATTTTCTTTTGGGTGCACATTTATGTACAAACTATTGACCTTTTTTGTTTCTTCCATTCTAAAGAGGAAAGTGAATGGCAATTAGTCAACTATATATATATATAAATATAAAACTCCCCCAACTATCACCTAAAATACTTAAAATTATTTTAATACATTATGGGCCAGATTACAATTTGAGTGCAAAATATCCCTTCCTCAAAAGCGATATTTGCTCTCAACTTAGTAATACCAGCACACGGAAATGTGCGCTGGTATTACAAGTGAGGTCGCGTTCACATTGCACAAAAGCATTGCTCTCACGAGAGTGCGCTTCCATAGGCTCCAATGGGAGCTTTTTTCTTATCCCATGTGACACTGCATGAGAACTAGAGCAGCGAAGGGCGACAGATTATAAATATATATATATATATATATATATATATATACACATACATACATACATATAAGCAGTTCAAAACCCTCAGCACTCGGACTCCGGCTACTACCTATGGCGATTCTTCAGTGTCGACACTCACAAGGGCTGGGAGGAGCCCGAAACGCGTACAGCAGTTTGCTACAAGTGGTGATTTTATTTGTTGTGTATTTTTCGTGGATCCTGTGGTTTTAAAATGCATGAATACATTTTTAAAGTTGTATACTACTTGATTTCTGAGTGTGGAGTCTTCTTTCTTCTATATATACATATATATTTATGTGTTTATATGTGTATATACACATATTAACACATAAATATATATGAATATAAGCATATGCATATATATTTACTGGGAACACACAGTTCTGATAGACCCCAATATAAAGGCACTTTCAGTGCCATTTTTTCTTCTAACACCCACACCGGCCTACTTTAAGCCCTTAAAACTGCCTAGTGCAGTAGTTTTTTATGAAAAAAAATGCTACATTTCTCTTGTTAAGTGTATCCAGTCCACGGATCATCCATTACTTATGGGATATATTCTCCTTCCCAACAGGAAGTTGCAAGAGTCCACCCACAGCAAAGCTGCTATATAGCTCCTCCCCTAACTGCCATTACTAGTCATTCTCTTGCAAGTCTCAACATAGATAGGAGGTCGTGAGAGTCTGTGGTTTTTTATACTTAGTTTATTTCTTCAATCAAAAGTTTGTTATTTTTAAATGGCACCGGAGTGTGCTGTTTATCTCAGGCAGTATTTGGAAGAAGAATCTGCCTGCGTTTTTTCTATGATCTTAGCAGACGTAACTAAGATCCAGTTGCTGTTCTCACACATTCTGAGGAGTAAGGTACTTCAGAGGGGGAATGGCGTGCAGGTTTTCCTGCAAATAAGGTATGTGCAGTAAAATATTTTTCTAAGGAATGGAATTGACTAAGAAAATACTGCTGATACCGAAGTAATGTAAGTACAGCCTTTAAATGCAGTGAAAGCGACTGGTACCAGGCTGATTGATAGAGATATATGCTAAGGTATGTGCAGTAATATATTTTTCTAAGGAATGGAATTGACTAAGAAAATACTGCTGATACCGAAGTAATGTAAGTAAAGCCTTAAATGCAGTGATAGCGACTGGATCAGGCTTATAAATAGACATACATACTCTTATAAGAATGTGTTTTAAAACGTTTGCTGGCATGTTTAATCGTTTTTTAACATATGTTTGGTGATAAAACTTATTGGGGCCTAATTTTTCCACATGGCTGGCTTAAATTTTGCATAGAAACAGTTATAGGGAAGGTAATCCACAGCTCAGCTGTGGCAGTTTTGTTGTGTCTGTTTAAAAAAATGTCGTTTTTTTTTTTTTTTTTTTTTTATCTGTTTTTTGCATTAAGGGGTTAATCATCCATTTGCAAGTGGGTGCAATGCTCTGTTAACTTATTACATGTACTGTAAAAATTTCGTTTGATTTACTGCCTTTTTTCACTGTTTTTCAAATTTTGACAAAATTTGTTTCTCTTAAAGGCACAGTAACGTTTGTTATATTTGCTTGTTAACTTGATTTAAAGTGTTTTCCAAGCTTACTAGTCTCTTTATTAGTTCTAACATGTCTAACATAGAGGAGGCTCTGTGTTTATTATGTTTAAAGCCATGGTGGAACCCCATTTTAGAATGTGTACCAGATGTACTGATTTCATGTTAAACAATAAAGATCATTTTTTGTATTTAAAAACATTATCACCAGAGGATTCTGTCGAGGGGGAAGTTATGCCGACTAACTCTCCCCACGTGTCAGACCCTTTGACTCCCGCTTTAGGGACTCACGCTCAAATGGCGCCAAGTACATCAAGGGCACCCATAGCGTTTATTTTACCAGAGGATTCTGTCGAGGGGGAAGTTATGCCGACTAACTCTCCCCACGTGTCAGACCCTTTGACTCCCGCTCCAGGGACTCACGCTCAAATGGCGCCAAGTATATCAATGGCGCCCATAGCGTTTATTTTACAAGACATGGCAAAGGTTGTGTATAATACACTGGCAGCAGTATTAGTCAGACTACCTGAAATTAAAGGAAAGCAAAACAGCTCTGGGGGTAGATACAGAGCATACAGACGCTTTAAGAACCATGTCTGATACTACCTCACAATATGCTTAGTCTGTGGGTGATATTTGTGACTCAGGGAAGATGATTTAACCTGATTCTGATATTTCTACATTTAAAATTTATGCTTGAGAACCTCCACTTGTTGCTCAGGGAGGCTTTAGCTGCTCTGAATGAATGTGTACAATCGCAGTGCCAGAGAAATTGTGTAGACTGGATAAATAATATGCAGTGCCGGTGTGTACTTATGTTTTTCCAATACCTAAAGAGGTTTACTAAAATTTTTCATAAGGAATGGGATAGACCAGGTGTGCCGTTCTCTTCCCCTCCTATTTTTTAGAAGAATGTTTTCTAATAGTTGCCACCACACAGGACTTATGGCAGACAGTTCCTAAGGTGGAGAGAAGAGTTTCTACTCTAGCTAAGCGTACCACTACCTCTGGCGAGGACTGTTGTGCTTTTTTAGATCCAATGGATAAAAAATGTTTATTCAACAAGGTTTTATCCTGCAGCCCCTTGCACGCATTGCTCCTGTCACTGCTGCTGCGGCGTTCTGGTTTGAGTCTCTTGATGAGGCTTTACAGGCTCCATTGGATGAATATATTTGACAAGCTTAGAGCACTTAAGCTAGCCAATTCCTTTGTTTTCTGATGCCTTTGTTCCTTTGACTAGACTAACGGCTAAGAATTCTGTTTTTTACTATACTGGCGCGCAGAGCGCTATGGCTTATATCATGGTCAGCTGTTGTGACTTTAATAAATAAGCTACTTAACTTCCCTTCAAGGGGCAGACCCTATTCAGGCCTAGTTTGAAGGAGATTATTACTTATATCACTGGAGGAAAAGATCATGCCCTTCCTCAGGACAGGTCCAAATCAAGGGACAAAAAAGGCCTAATTTTCGTGCCTTTCGAAAATTCAAGGCAGGTGTGGCATCAACTTCCTCTAAGGCAAAATAAGAGGGAACTTTTGCTCAGTCCAAGGCGGTCTGGAGACAACCGGACCTGGAACAAAGATAAGCAGGTCAAGGAGCCTGCTGCTGCCTCTAAAACAGCATGAGGAACGGACCCCTATCTGGTAACGGATCCCTGGGCATTGGAAATTATACCCCAGAGATATCTTCTGGATTTCAAAGCTTTCCCCCCCCAAAAAAGGGGAGTTTTTGCCTTTCACATTTATCTGCAAACCAGATAAAGAAAGAGACATTCTTGCATTGTGTACGTGACCCATTCAGTTCCAATAGAGGAACAGGGACACAGTTTTCCTCAAATCGGTTTGTGGTTCCCAAGGAAAGGAAACCTTCAGACCTATTTTGGATCTAAAAGATCTTAAACAAATTCTTTAGAATTCTATCATTTAAGATGGAAACTATTCAGGCATTACCAGTTTGTAGCTCTTTCCTTTGGGTTAACTACAGCCCCTAGAATCTTTATGGAGGTTCTGGGGTCACTTTGGCGGTCCTTAGGCCGCGGGGCATAGAAGTGGCCCCTTATTTAGACGACATCCTGATACAGGCGTCAAACATCCAAGTTGCCAAGTCTCATACGGACGTAGTACTGGCATTTCTGAGATCGCATGGGTGGAAAGTGAACAAGGAAAGAGTTCTCTATCCCCAATATCAAGGGTTTCCCTCCTAGGGATTCTGATAGATTTTGTAGAAATTAAAATTTACCTGACGGAGTCCAGGTTGTCAAAGTTTCTAAATTTCTGCTGTGTTCTTCATTCCATCCGCGCCCTTTGGTGGCTCAGTACATGAATGTAATCGGCTTAATGGTAGCGGCAAGGGACATAGTACCGTTTGCATGCCTACATTTCAGACCACTGCAACTATGCATGCTCAGCCAGAGGAACGGGGATTACACAGATTTGTTCTCCTGTTAAATCCGGACCAAGAAACCAGAGATTCTCTTCTCTGGTGACTATCTCGGGTCCATCTGTCCAAGGGTATGACCTTCCGCAGGTCAGATGGGACAATTGTTACAACAGATGCCAGCCTTTTAGGTTGGGATACAGTCTGGAACTCCCTGAAGGCTCAGGGATAGTGGACTCAGGAGGAGACCCTCCTTCTAATGAATATTCTGGAACTGGGAGCGATATTCCATGCTCTTCAGACTTGGCCTCAGTTAGCAACTCTGAGGTACATCATATTTCAGTCGGACAATATCACGACTGTGGCTTACATCAACCATCAAGGGGGAACAGAAGTTCCCTAGCAATGTTAGAAGTCTTAAAATAATTCACTGGACAGAGACTCACTCTTGTCTAAAAGCTATCCCTATCCCAGGTGTTGAGAACTGGGAGGCAGATTTTCTAAGTCGTCAGACTTTTCATCCGGGGGAGTGGGAATTCCCTCCGGAGGGGTTTGCACAAGATCAAGCAGGAGAGTGCTTTGGTGCTTTTGACAGCGCCTGCGTGGCCACGCAGGACCTGGTATGCAGATCTGGTGGACATGTCATCCTTTCCACCACGGTCTCTGCTTCTGAGACAGGACCCTCTACCTCAGGGTCTTTTCAACCATCTAAATATAACTAATCTGAGATGGACTGCCTGGAGACAGAACGCTTGATGTTATCAAAGCATGGCTTCTCCGAGTCAGTAATTGATACCTTAATACAGACATAAAAGCCTGTCTCTAGGAAAATTTAACATAAGATATGGTGTAAATATCTTATTGTTATGAATCCAAGGGTTACTCATGGAGTAAAGTCTGGATTCCCAGGATATTATCTTTTCTCCAAGATGATTTTGAGAAAAGGGTTGTCAGCTAGTTCTTTAAAAGGACAGATTTCTACTCTGTCTATTCTTTTGCACAAGCGTCTGGCAGGTATTCTAGACGTTCAGGCATTTGGTCAGGCTTTGGTTAGAACCAAGCCTGTGGTTAAAAATGTTGCTCCGCCATGGAGCTTAAAGCTGGTTCTTAAGGTTCTTCAAGGAGTTCCATTTGAACCTTTTCATTCCATAGATATCAAACTTCTATCTTGGAAAGTTCCTTTTTGGTAGCTATTTCCTCGGCTCATAGAGTCTCCGAGTTATCTGCGTTGCAATGTGATTCTCCTTATCTGGTTCTCCGTACGGATAAGGTAGTCCTGTGTACCAACCTGGGTTTTTACCTAAGGTGGTATCTAACAAGAATATCACTCAAGAGATTGTTGTTCCATTCTTGTATCCTAATCCTTCTTCAAAGAAGGAACGTCTATTACACAATTTGGACGTGGTTCGTGTTTTAAAGTTTTACTTACAAGCTACTACAGATTTTCATCAAACATTCACCTTGTTTGTTGTCTATTCTGGACAGAGGAGAGGTCAAAGGACTTCAGCAACCTCTCTGTCTTTTTGGTTAAAAAGCATAATTCATTTAGCTTATGAGACTGCTGGACAGCAGCCTCCTGAAGGGATTACAGCTCATTCTACTAGAGCTGTGGTTTTCACTTGGGCCTTTTTTAAATGTGGCTTCTGTTGAACAGATTACAAGACGGAGTCTTGGTCTGCGTTTCATACTTTTTCAAATTTAACAAATTTGATACCTTGCTTCTTCGGAGGCTATTTTTGGGAGAAAGGGTTTTTTACAGGCAGTGGTAACTTCCGTTTAAGTACCTGCCTTGTCCCTCCCATCATCCGTGTACTTTAGCTTTGGTATTGGTATCCCATAAGTAATGGATGATCCGTGGACTGGATACACTTAACAAGAGAAAACATAATTTATGCTTACCTGATAAATTTATTTCTCTTGTAGTGTATCCAGTCCACGGCCCGCCCTGTCACTTTAAGGCAGGTAATTTTCCCATTAAACTACAGTCACCACTGCACCCTATGGTTTTCCTTTCTCTGCATGTTTTCGGTCGAATGACTGGTAATGGCAGTTAGGGGAGGAGCTATATAGCAGCTTTGCTGTGGGTGGACTCTTGCAACTTCCTGTTGGGAAGGAGAATATATCCCATAAGTAATGGATGATCCGTGGACTGGATACACTACAAGAGAAATAAATTTATCAGGTAAACATAAATTATGTTTTTTTTCCGTAAAAAACTAATAGACCCTTTATTTTGGGGGCATTGGGGATTTGATCTCTGGTTAATTTTCTGAGCGCTACCGCAATAACCAGCCACTTGTAAATGGCTGGTTATTTATTGTGCGCCTCGGAAACGGGCAAATTTGCCCATTTGCGGGCACGCGATAAATTAGCAATCCACTTGTAATCTAGCCAGGTATCATTGCTTCTAAATAATTATTCTAGCAGATCAATAGCTATTTTTTCCATCTGAGAAGTATATAAATATTTTATCTCCAAAAATATTCTTTAAGTTCTGTAAGAACATTTTTAAATAGTACAGAATCTACTCTATGGGGCCGACTTATCAAAGTCTGGCGGACATGATACGCTGTAGCGTATCATGTCCGCCAGACATCGCTGAATGCCGACATCATACGCTGTCAGCATTTAACATTGCACAAGCATTTCTAGTGAAATGCTTATGCAATTCCGCCCCCTGCAGATTTGCGGCCAATCTGCTAGCAGGGGGTGTCAATCAACCCGATCGTATAAGATCGGGCGGATTGATGTCCGCAGCCTCAGAGGCAGTGGACCAGTTAAGGAGCAGCGGTCTTAAGACCGCTGCTTCATAACTGCTATTTCCGGCGAGCCTGAAGGCTCGCGCAGAAACAGGGGCCATTCGGCCCTTGATAAATCGGCCCCAAAGAGTTAATATTGATCTAGTCAGTGACATTTGTGCAGGTGTTAGAAGTGACAGTTTCCATGAACTTTCAAGACAGCTCTTTTCTGTCCAGGAGAAGGTGAGACATCAAGAAAGGACAGTAAAATGTAGTAGAACCACCCACCCTTTGCAGTGGTTAAACACATAGAGGTGTAGGGCCACTTGTCTTAAAATGACATGCTCTAATGAATTAAAATATGTCATTGTTTTTAATGTAATGGTCCATTTAAACTTTATTTTAGTAGTATGCTAATTCCTTCTGCTTTAAAATAGTAATAATCAAAGCTGAACATTTTACAGACCTGTAAGCTAACTAAATTATTGTCTTTATTTTTGTAGATGAAATAGAAGAAATCAGCCCAGCTCAGGTTCTCATATCTGAGCCCACTTCTCACGGTTTCCGAGTGAGCTGGGGTCCCACGCTAGACAGCGTCACACACTATGAAATACAATATGGGCCACTTCCCAGCAATGAAGTCTATACAGTCAACGTGACCAGTAACATAAACAGCACTGTCCTGGAAAATCTGAAGCCCAACACCACTTACTTGGTTACAGTGTCAGCCATATACAAATCTGGAGGGGAAAAAGCATTGTCAGCCATTGCTTGCACTGAAGAAAGTAAGTTTTTTCATTATCACACAGAATCTTCTATGAATAAGGGAAAGCAATATAGTTATCCAGAGAAAAATATGTTTATGCTAAGATACTATGGCCAGCGTCTGAAACTTCTTACTTTGAACATATCTCCCTTGCCATTATTTGCCTGTTCCTCCATCATTTTTGACAAGGTTTACGTTTACAGGTAGGGTTGCCAGGTGTCCTCCATGAAAATACTGGATGAACTATAAGTGACTGCACACTTAAAGGGACAGTCTACTTAAAATTAAACTTTCATGATTCAGATAGGGTATGTAATTTTAAACAACTTTCCAATTTACTTTTAGCATCAAATTTGCTTTCTTCTCTTGGTATCCTTTGTTGAAGGATAAAAGCTAGGTAGACTAATATACTAATTTCTAAGTCCTTGAAGGCTGCCTCTTAGCTCAGGGCATTTTAACATTTTTTTTCACAACAAGACACCGCTAGTTCATGTGTGCCATATAGATAACATTGTGCTCACTCCCATGGAGTTGCCTAGGAGTCAACACTGATTGGCTAAAATGCAAGTCTGTCAAAAGAACTGAAATAAGGGGGCAGTCTGCAGAAGCTTAGATACAAGGTAATCACAGAGGTAAAAAGTGTATTAATATAACTGTGTTGGTTGTGCAAAACTGGGGAATGGGTAATAAAAAAAAAATCTGGCGTAGACTGTCCCTTTAATGCAAATAGCATCACACAATGGCCCCTCCACAAAGCTGTACCCCCACGTTTGAACTGCCATATACATTTTTCACAAATGAACAGTGATTTTTTTTTTCTTCTCTCCCTTGGCTGCCAGTAACACACATAGCAGTGGTTTGGCCCTGTTTGACTGGCAATACCATACATAGATCTGTATTCTTTGACCCCATGGTTCCCAGTGAAAATCAAAAAGCAGTGATTTTACCTTAGTTGCTACAAATAATACTCATAAACAGTGTTTTAGCACCATGCAGACTGTCAGAAACATATAGGGCTCTATTCACAAAGGAATGAATTGCAGGTGAATTGTAAAAGTGATTTGAAATATTTAATGTACTATGTGTTATCAAGGGCCCAAGCCCAGTGAGTATATTCTGTGAGAAGAGATGAGTTAGCCCTGCACAATGCATAGTAAATGCTGAATACAATTCACCTGCAATTCTCATATTTTAGGTGGAGCGTACACAGCATTCACTATGCAATGTGCAGGGCTAATTCAGATCTTATTGCAGGATATACTGGGCTTGGCCCTTCATAATACATAGTTAATAGCAGGAAATTAATTGTTTCAATTTGCCTGCCATTCACCTCCTAATGAATATACCACATAGAGTGGTACATGTGCAATGTCACTGCTTCTTGGTCATATTTGTGATGAACAGAGACACAGGAAGTCTTTAAAATTTTGCTGCCACTCAGGGTACTTTAAAAAAACTGGATATTTAAGTGTCAAGTATCTTTGTATAGATTTTACTGGGCCGTCCCCGCTGAAATACTCAACTGCCTGGTGTGATACTGGACTCCTGGCAACCCTATTTACAGGTTTCTAATTTAACCAGTTTGTCAATATTTGTATTGATTGTCTGACCTTACAATAGGTACTGCTTAATAAAATACTTTTTCAGAGGATCAAAATAATTATATATTTTTTACAGGAATAAAATAATTATACAACTTATTTTAACACATATTACATTTACAATTCCAATCTCTGTCTGCATCATGACAGTTTAATTTTGACTTTAATGTCATTGTATGCATAATGAAACAACTTTGCAATTTATTTTCATTATTTATTTTGCCCAGTTTTCATGTAATTTAGCTTTGAAAATTGAGCAAAATTTAACTCACAGAACTAGCACCCTGCTAACTTCTCAAGGCTAACTGCTACATATCTGTCTCTAATTGGCTTTATCAGATAAGAACTGCAAAACAATGTATTTTATACTAACTTTGTGACTGGCTATCCTTGTTGTCAGTGCACTAAAGCCCAGGTTGGCTCTTCCATATCAGGCAAATGATGTGTGGGTTTGGCTATTTAAACTAGTTAGCAAGGATGTTAATTTGCTTTTAAAGACCACTAAAGTCAAAATTAAACTTTCATAATTCACATAGAGCCCACAATTTTAAGCAACTTTCCAATTTTCCTTCATTATCTAAATATGCAAAATATTTTTATATGCTCATTTTCGAGGCACCCGCTCCTACTGAGCATGTGCAAGAATGTACAATATATAAGTACAGGTGGCCCTCGGTTGACAACGGTCCAATTTACACCGTTTCAGAATAACAACCTTTTTTTCCAGTCATGTGACTGCTATTGAAAAGCATTTAGAGGCAGTGCATTGATGAAAATAGCCAGTAGAGTTGTCCGCTTGTGTTGCAGCAAATCCAAGCAAGCTGAAATTAATCAGTTTAACCAGACCTGAGCTATAGAGCAGATTTCAAAGGAACTAGATCTTCCTGTATATAAATCAGTCCAGATTGGAATGCATAGAAATAACTGTTTGCAGAAAAATGCAAGTGAAGTCTGTGTTGTGTGATTATGTTATAAGGTTTATAATGCTGTTTAGCAAATGTTTTTGTTCATTTAACTTAGTTTAATTATATATTCTGTGTTGTGTGGTTATTTAATTAGGTTTATAATGCTGTTTAGCATTTAAAGTCTTCATTTCAAAGCTTTAAAAATAATGTATTAGGTGTTACTTATGACAATTTTGAGAGGGGCCTGGAACCTAACACCCTCACTTCCCATTGACTTACATTATAAACTGGGTTTCAATTTACACTGGTTTCGATTTACAACCATTCCTCCTGGAACCTAACCCCGGCGTAAACTGAAGGCTACCTGTATATGCATTTTGTGATTGGCGGGAAAAAGAAACTTTGAAATTTGTCAGAAAAAAAATATACTACTCGTGTGAAATTCAAAATAAGGGCATTTGCATTGTCTATTTATTATGCAGATATTGATTTTTTTTCTATTCTGCTGTGTTTAATAGTCCTTTAAAACATTTAGACTTGGCTAATGTGTTATTCTATAGCAACACAACAGACAAGTCTTGTAATTACAATTTACAAGGTGTTTAATGTCCCTTTTAAAGAACAAAAAGTATTTATCCTGTATTGCACTTTAAGCAAGAAAAATGTATTTGCTTTTATACAACACCATACCCTACTTTATTTGTGTTAACCAAGTGCAGATGCTCAGCAACAACACTGCACTTCATTGTATTATGCAAATCTCTGACATGTTACAAATGATGACATTTATTTTAATACATTACTTCTAGTCCCTTTAGTATAGTGCAAATATACCAGCTAAAAATATACATATACTCGCCTTTTGCAAACAGATAAAACTACTGTAGCAGAGGTTGTATTGCCTAAGCCTTTATTCCCTTCTTGTCATACATTTGTCTTATATGGCCCTATTTGAATAGAATAAACGTATATGAAAAAAATTGAATATTATGAAATTATAAATTATATAGGGGCCAACAAAGTATTATTTTCAGATGAGGACAATAATAAGGCTATTAAAGTAATAGGTTTTAATACAAGCAGATTAGATAGTACACAATAAAATCAAAATAAAATGACTCCGTTAAAATACTGCATATACAGATTCACACAAAAAAAATTCATTGCAATACAAAATTATGAATAAATGAATACATCCATCAATTCATATGTATAAAAACATAGATTAAAACATCCAACAATTTCATATGTGTAAAAACAACAGATATAAACAAGTTTAAGGTGCCGGTGGGTATTAGGAGCTTCAGGAAGCGTTTATCACATGTGTAGCAAACAATTGCGCTCCTTAGAACAAATCACTCTTGCTACCCCCTTAAAACAGCAACAGTCTCTCCAAGATGTATTTAACACAGGAATGGAGTCCTAAAGTAAAGGCAAGAAAAAACTTGTCACCAGCAAGACAGGTTCAATAAACAAGGTTTCCAAAATTTCTTACACCGGAAGGTGTCTGTGTTTGTTCCTCAAAAGCTGGTGGGGAGCGTAGGTTACCGCAGTCGGCGGTTTTGGCAATTCAGTTAAACAGCTGTGATCCACGCTGTAACTACGGATAGCTGGAATGGTCAGATTTAGGAGCCAAATCTGATAGATTTACATTAAATTATTTGAAATTGAGACCCAGAGAGTGCCTTCTCTTTTCCTGATACTATATGCTATTTTGCTGTGTACCCTGAGCAGTTTGGATATTTTACAAAGGATACCTGGAGTGCTCAACTACCTTTGATGCCTATATATATATATATATATATATATATACAAACCGCTACATGATAATATTTGGGTTATGATCTGGCTTAATAAAATAACATCTATAGTTCGTCACATAAAATCATACATAGCTATAAACATATGGCTTCAAAATCTTTTTGTTTTCTTTTTATTCCATACTTTCATATTTGTACAACTGTTTTCACTTGTCACCTTTTTTTAATTATTTTACATAATAATTATTTTTAAAAGTATAATAATGTCTAATGGGAATAACAAGGATATCTTAAGAAACTTTTGGAAAATAGATGCACCATTCTTTAAATACAAACGGTTTACTTTTTTTTTTACTTTTTTCATACAGAGGATGTTAAAGTCTGGTATGTGCGTCTTGAGGATTTAAGCAGTAGCAGTTTAAATGCTACGTGGGGCTCTGCTGATGGTGAAATACAAGGTTATGTTGTGCACTGTTCACAGCAAACAGGTCCGTCTTCCGTGGTCAGTGTGTCACCCCAGACCCACAACCTGCTTTTAACAGATTTGACCCCAGGAAGCACTAACCAGGTCTGCGTAATGCCTATTTATAAGAGTGGTCCAGGAAAGACCATGTGCAGCACCGTTCAGATGCAAACAGGTATGTGATGACCAGACCTCCCAACTGTCCCTATTTGTGAAATATGGTCCCAATTCTGTGTTCTGTTCCTCTGAGATAGCCATATGTCTTAATTTGCAGAATTTCCCTCAGCCCCGCCCAAAGACACAACCGTGGTCCTGCCCTAACCACCTGTGACCCCTTCCCCTCTAATCATAGCCCCACCCACAAAACAGCAGCAGACCCCCTCAACCTCCTGATTCCATAATACCAGTTGCCACAAATGTTGAGAGGTATGTGAGACGACACTAGCAACTCATACAACATGGACACCTGCTTAAGGCTGTTAGTACCATGCATTGGTTATAAATTACTTTGTCACATTTGTACATTTATGAACTTACTTTTGGGTCTACTATTTTTTTTTATTTACCTATTTTTGACTAGTGAGCTGTAAATTAGCATTTGTTTCCTGCTACTTATACCTCATAACATAGAACCCGGGCTTTCCGTGAGGTTTTTTTTCTCTTGTTTGGATAAATTCTGTCTGTATTAAGGGAAATTAAAGTCAATTTTAATTTAATTTTTATTTATGCATTAGACGTTGCAACAAATGTGCAGACCCAGAACACCCCCCCCCCCCCCCTAGAAAAGTCTATCTAATATTGTTTATCCTACCTCCTTTTATTGTGGCTATTTAGAGACAGATATAAATCAGCTCTTGCACATGTCAACCAATCACTGTAAAGCATGTAAAAGTGTAAGGGTTCTACATTCCATAGCTTTTCTTTGGGGAAGTGGAAACACTTCAATGTTTAGAGTTTAATTACTAGAAAGAATACAATATAACTAGATAAAGTGCATTGCAAAGTGTTTTAATTTTTAAATAAATTCTGCATACCTGAACATTTCGGCCTAAATGGTGGAGCAGTATTTTGCACAATATTTTTAGTGTTAATTGCGCTTAAGTGAAGTTCATATTACGAGTATACCGCAATCCAGTTCTATACAGTGTGAGAAATTTAAAAGTAGTTTAAAAGCCCACTATTGTAAATGGGTTGTAGTTGTAGACTTTTTTTTAATTATTAATGATTAATTAAAGTATTATTTATTTATTATCCTGTACAGTACTGTTAATCTTGTTTCTAGATGGAAACCTTGCAAAATTAAAAAAAATTTTTTTTCAAATAAAGTCTGAAAAGTTGTATAATGAACAATTTTACAGTATAATGCATATAAATGATACATCCTACATGCATGTACTGTATACTCATAATGCCCCATCTCAAATGGATTAAACAATATATTAAAAAAAAAAATTGCACTACCTCTTAATATATTTATCACCATTTCCCAACACAAAATACTGTACGTTCAAAATGGCGTCTATTACTTACCCACACAAAATACCACCACTTCCCTACACAAAATACTGTACGTTCAAAATGGCGTCTATTACTTACCCACACAAAATACCACAACTTCCCAACACAAAATACTGTACATTCAAAATGGCGTCTATTACTTACCCACATATTTTATCTTGATATTTTTGAAAACTCATACAATGGATCTTGAAAGTGAACAAACATTTCGTCAGTGCAAGGCCATGACGTGCTTACAGATAAAATTGTTATTTTGAATAAAGAGAATAGTGTAAATTAATATTATATTGATGTAAATATTAAATACATACAGGCATTAAATAGAGCCGTGTGCACAATGGTTTTACCAATGTTATGATTGAGACTTATGTTTTCTCATGTTTTTATTGGTTCTCTTCAACAAGAGACATTACATATAACCGACCAATTGATATAGTTAAAGGGATACTAAACCCAATTTTTTCTGTCATGATTCAGATAGAGCTTGCAATTTTAAGCAACTTTCTAATTTGCTCCTATTATAAAATTTTCCGCATTCTCCTGGTATATTTGTTTGAAAAAGCAGGAATCAAAGCTTAGGAGCAGGCCCATCTTTGGTTCAGCACCCTGAATAGTGCTTGCTGATTGGTGTTTAAATTTAGACACCAATCAGCAAGTGCTACCCAGGTGCTGAACCTAAAATGGGTAGGCTCTTAAACCAAAAATTGTCTGGCTCCTTAGCTTAGATGCCTTCTTTTTCAAATAAAGATACCAAGAGAACGAAGAAAAATTGATAATAGGAGTAAATTAGAAAGTAGCTTAAAATTGCATGCTCAATCTGAATCATGAAATAAAAAAAATTGGGTTTAGTATCCCTTTAACTATATCTATTGGTCAGTTATATGTAATGTCTCTTGTTGAAGAGAACCAAGAAAAATGACAGAAAAAACTTGGGTTTAGTATACCTTTAAATATTTACATTTTAGGACCAATAGCATAAGACTTAATAACATATATGAATATAGCCTTAATGAATAGACCATTGTATAATAAGTACATCTAAAATGGCACCAGTGTGTTTTGTCTATGCACAAAAGCAATGTTCTTTGCAAAAAAAAAAAATAACGTGAAAATAAAACCTAGGAGGCAAATTTTGTGGTTTATGAAGTCCTGTATGATCAGTTGCAATAACTTTTCACTTTGGATAACATTTTCTGCATTATTATTGGTTGAGTGCAAGGGATTACTATGAACTTGCAATACGAACGTGAGTTTCCACTTTGCGCTTGTCATTGAAAATATGTTTGTTCAGGCACAGTCATTTTATTTCCCTCCTCGATTAAACAAGTTTACTGTAAAAATTTGCAAGATCATATGGAAACATCTCCAGATTATGATGAAATCCCAGAAGATCACATTAAACCAAAATATCAATGCTGATTGGCTGTTCATGTTTTTTTTTTTTGTTTTTTTACTATTTAGATGAAAGTTAAAAAGTAGCCAATTGTAACTGCTTATTGAAGAGTTCCTCAGGTGAGCTAATCTTCATTTTATAGATTAAAAAACAGGTATACATCATCAAACATTTTCTTTCTCGCAGTGGCATAAAGGATAGAAGTGAATTTGTTGAGTAACATGGCCTTTTATGTCTTTGGTAGAAGATTTCTGAAAACTTTTCAAAATCCACTAGAAACCATTGGTGTCTACAGATATACAGAGTTGGAAAAATTTTCCTAGATCTAATAATCTAGATATCTAAGAAATTAAAGGGACAGTCTACTCCAGAATTTTTATTGTTTAAAAGATAGATAATCCCTTTATTATCCATTCCCCAGTGTTGCATAACCAACACAGTCATAATAATACACTTTTACCTCTGTGATTTCCTTGTATCTAAGCCTCTGCAGACTGCCCCTTATCTCAGTTTTTTTGACTGACTTGCATTTTAGCCAATTAGTGCTGACTCATAACTCCACAGGAGTGATCACAATGTTATCTATATGGCATACATGAACTAGCGCTGTCTAGCTGTGAAAAGCTGTTAAAATACACTGAGATAACAGGCAGCCTTCAAGGGCTTAGAAATTAGTATATAAGCCTACCTAGGTTTAGCTTTCAAAAAATACTACAAAGAGAACATAGCAAATTTGATGGTAAAAGTAAATTGGAAAGTTGTTTAAAATGGCATGCCCTATCTGAATCGTGAAAGTTTAATTTTGACTAGATTGTCCCTATAAGGAAGGGCTGTTAATGAATGAGTCTGCCTTGAGCATTAATTATAGACAGAATTATTGGTGAGGTGAGACTAGAATGGCCTTGTTTAGGTTTGTTAGAATCTATTTTCTTCTCTTTTTTAAACTTATGGATCATATTACCACTCTTTCCACTGAGTGTTCTCATGTCCGTGTAGGTTTCAAAAGGCTGAGTTAAATAATTTTTATTACCCATTAGTAATAGGGTGGCAATCTGTAGGTGATTGGTCACAATAGTAAGTGGGGTCACACAATGGACTCTTGATCCCACCATGTATATTTTTTATATCTGAGTAGTTATTTTATCCCTTGGCTGCCAGTAATCCTACACATCAATTATTTTACCTCTTAGGTTTCTGCTTTATATTTGTAATGCATTGGAACATAGCAGGCTTTTTACATTTAGCTAACACTCAGGAACGTTAAAAAACCATATAAGTGTGAAGTATTTTTGTGAAGATTTTACTGGACAACCTGATAAAATACTTGACTGCCCAGTTGAATACTGGACACCTGGGAACTAATTAGAAGAATCGGACATCCTTGCATGGGAATTTGCCGCTTCCTGTTTCCCCATTGTGGACACTCATGTACATGAATAGTTGCAATAGCCTAAAAAAACATAATTTATGTAAGAACTTACCTGATAAATCCATTTCTTTCATATTGTCAAGAGTCCATCAGCTAGTGATTTATGGCATATACAATCCTACCTACCAGGAGGGGCAAAATTTCCCAAACCTCAAAAATGCTATAAATACACCCTCACCACACCCACAATTCAGTTTAACGAATAGCCAAGTAGTGGGGTGATAGAAAAAGGAGTAGAAAGCATCAAAAAAGGAACTGGAAATATAATTGTGCTTTATACAAAAAAAACATAACCACCATAAAAAGGGTGGGTCTCATGGACTCTTGCCAATATATAAGAAATTAATTTATCAGGTGCGTTCTTAATGTAATTGGCAAGAGTCCATGAGCTAGTGACGTATAGGATAGTAATACCCAAGATGTGGAACTCCACAGAAGAGTCACTAGAAGAGGGATAAAATAAAAACAGCCATTTTCCACTGAAAAATTAAATCCACAACCAAAATAATACGTTTTTCTTATAATTGAAAAGAAATAAACTTAAAACATAAGCAGAGGAATCAAACTGAAACAGCTGCCTGAAGAACTTTTCTACCAAAAACTGCTTCCGAAGAGGCAAATACTTAAAAACGGTAGAAATTAGTAAATGTATGCAAAGACTAAGTCGCTGCTTTGCAAATCTGATCAACTGAAGCTTCATTTTTAAAAGCCCACGAAGTGGAGACTGATCTAGTAGAATGAGCTGTGATTCTCTGAGGCGGGAGCCTAACCCAACTCCACATAAGCGTATGAATCAAAAGCTTTAACCAAGATGCCAAGGAAATGGCAGAAGCTTTCTGACCTTTCCTAGAACCAGAAAAGACAACAAATAGACTAGAAGTATTCCTGAAATCTTTAGTAGTTTAAACATAAAATTTCAAAGCTCTTACAACATCAAGAGAATGTAAGGATCTCGCCAAAGAAATCTTAGGATTAGGATACAAAGAAGGGACAACAATTTCCCTATTAATGTTGTTAGAATTCACAACTTTAGGTAAAAATTTATATGAAGTCCGCAAAACTGCCTTATCTTGATGAAAAATCAGAAAAGGTGACTCATAAGAAAGAGCAGATTATTCAGAAACTCTTCTAGCAGAAGAGATAGCCAAAAGGAACAACACTTTCCAAGAAAGTAGTTCAATATCCAAAGAATGCATAGGCTCAAAAGGAGGGAGGGGCCTGTAAAGCTCTCAGGACCAAATTAAGACTCCAAGGAGGAGAGACTGATTTAATGACAGGCTTGATACGGACCAAAGCCTGAACAAAACAGTGAATATCAGGAAATTTAGCAATCTTTCTGTGAAATAAAACAGAAAGAGCAGAGATTTGTCCCTTCAAAGAACTTGCAGACAAACCTTTATCCAAACCATCCTGAAGAAACTGTAAAATTCTAGGAATTCTAAAAGAATGCCAGAAAAATTTATGAAAAGAACACCATGAAATATAAGTCTTCCAAACTAGATAATAAATCTTCCTAGAAACAGATTTACGAGCCTGTAACATAGTATCAATCACGGAGTCAGAGAAACCTCTATGACTAAGCACTAAGCGTTCAATTTCCATACCTTCAAATTTAACGTTTTGAGATCCTGATGGAAAAACGGTCCTTGAGACAGAAGATCTGGTCTTAAAGGAAGTGGCCATGGTTGACAACTGGACATCTGGACAAGGTCCGCATACCAAAACCTGTGAGGCCATGCTGGAGCTACCAGAAACACAAACAAATGTTCCATGATGATCTTGGAGATCACTTTTGGAAGAAGAACTAGAGGTGGGAAGATATAAGCAGGTTGGTAAAACCAAGGAACTGCTAACGCATCCACGACTCTGCCTGATGATCCCTGGACCTGATCTATTTCTGGAAGATCCCACATCTGAACAATCTGGAGAAACACATCTGGATGGAGTGACCACTCCCCCGGATGTAAAGGCTGAGATAATCTGCTTCCCAATTGTCTAGACCTGGGATATGTACCGCAGAAATTAGACAAGAGCTGGATTCCGCCCAAGCAAGTATCTGAGATACTTCTTTCATAGCCAGGGGACTGTGAGTCCCACCATGATGATTGACATATGCCACAATTGTGACATTGTCTGTCTGAAAACAAATGAATGGTTCTCTTTTCAATAGAGGCCAAACCTGAAGAGCCCTGAAAATAGCACAGAGTTCTAAAATATTGATTGGTAACCTTGCCTCTTGAGATTTCCAAACCCCTTGTGCTGTCAGAGATCCCCAGACAGCTCCCCAACCTGAAAGACTTGCATCTGTTGTGATTACAGTCCAGGTTTGACGTACAAAGGAGGCCCCTTGAACTATACGATGGTGGTCTAACCACCAAGTCAGAGATAGTTGAACATTGGGATTTAAGGATATTAATTATGATATCTTTGTATAATCTCTGCACCATTGATTCAGCATACAAAACTGGAGAGGTCTCATATGAAAACGAGCAAAGGGGATCTGCAGTCATGAGACCTAAAACTTCCATGCACAAAGCCACTGAAGGGAATGACTAAGACTGAAGGTTCCAAAAAGCCGAAACCAATTTTATTTGTCTCTTGTCTGTTAGAGACAGAGTCATTGACACTGAATCTATTTGGAAACCTAAAAATGTGACCCTTGTCTGAGGAATCAAGGAACTTTTTGGTAAATTGATCCTCCAACCATGTCTTTGAAGAAACAACACTAGTTGATTTGTGTGAGATTCTGCAGAATGTAAAGACTGAGCAAGTACCAAGATATCGTCCAAATAAGGAAACGCTGCAATACCCTGCTCTCTGATTACAGAAAATAGGGCACCGATAACCTTTGAAAAAATTATTGGAGCTGTCGCTAGGCCAAATGGAAGAGCAACAAATTGGTAATGCTTGTCTAGAAAAGAGAATCTCAGAAACCGATAGTGATCTGGATGAATCGGAATGTGAAGCTATGCATCCTGTAAGTCTATCATGGACATATAATGACCTTGCTGAACAAAAGGCAGAATAGTCCTTATAGTCACTATTTTGCAAGTTGGCACTCTTACAAAATGGTTCAAAATTTTCAGATCCAGAACTGGCCTGAATGAATTATTCTTTCTTTGGGACAATGAATAGATTTGAATAAAACCCCAGACCCTGTTCCTGAAACGGAACTGGTATAATTACCCCTGAAAGCTCTAGATCTGAAACACTCTTCAGAAAAGCCAGATCCTTCACTGGATTAGCTGGAACGTGTGAGAGAAATCTTCTCACAGGAGGTCTCATTCTGAATCCTATTCGATCCCCTTGAGAGACAATGCTCTGAATCCAATGATTTTGGACAGAAACTGCCCAAGTGTTCTGGAAAAATCTTAATCTGCTCCCCACCAGCTGAACTGGAATGAGGGCCGCACCATCATGCAGACTTGGGGGCTGGCTTTGGTTTATATAAAAGGCTTGAATTTATTCCAACATGAAGAACGCTTTCAATTGGAACCAGTTTCTTTGGGGGAAGGATTTGTTTTCTGTTCCTTATTCTGTCGAAAGGAACAAAAACGATTAGAAGCTTTAGATTTACCTTTAGATCTTTTATCCTGAGGTAAAAAACTTCCTTTCCCCCAGTGACAGTTGAAATAATAGAATCCAACTGAGAACCAAATAAATTGTTACCTTGGAAAGAAAGAGATAGTAATCTAGACTTAGATATCATGTCAGCAATCCAATATTTGATCCACAAAGCTCTTCAAGCTAAAATAGCTAAAGAGATAGATTTAACATCAATTTTGATATAAAAAATAGCATCACAGATAAAATGATTAGCATGTTGAAGTAAGCGAACAATGCTAGAAAAATCAGAATCTGTTTCCTGTTGCGCTAAGCTTTCCAACCAGAAGGTTGATGCCGCTGCAACATCAGCTATAGAAAATAAATAAGCTTTCCTTAGATAAAGCCGAAACCACATCAGCGAAACATGTTAAGGAAGGGGTATTCCTTAATACCCGATCAATTATTTTATATTGGCATTAAGACTTGCAATGCAAACCTAGATCTTAATAACCTAGCAAACCTGGACAGATTTAATCTTATATAGAAATACTGTTGTTTAAGTATTAATCTTTAACATAACAATATAGCAAATCTCATACGATATAATTTAACGGCTACAATGGCGACTAGCTAAGTATGTCTTAGCAAATGCAGCCGTTTGTATATAGACCCTTAATAATTTGATTTAATACTAAACAAACTTGAGCTGTGAATACACTATTGTCACTGAACTTCCATGCTCGATATATAAGTGAACATATTAATTAGCAAAATACAAAGGTGACAAACCACAAATATAGACCAGTGACAGCATGTGAAAATTAAATGAAATAGGATAGAAGCTTTTAAGTGTATAACTTAACTAATCTTTATTGGCAACCAGCCAGACATTACGGAGTAAAAGAAACAAATACATTGTTACATAACATTGGAGATACATTACAAGCTTATGGTATTTATCCTATACAATACCAATACCCTCTGAATATACAAGCACACAATAGAGGGTTAACTATAGCAGAAGTGGTGCAGGATCGTACTTTAAACCCAAACTGATTAAAACAACTAATAATATTGTCTTCCTTGTTTTCAGTGATAAAAGGCAAAACAAATTTACTCTAAATATAACTCAATTATAAAATAAGGTTATCTAAACCAACTAACAGCATTCTACTTCTTATAACTGTAGACAGGATTCGAGTGTATCAAGTACATACTGTATCACAAGCAGGTATAAGATTAGAAACTTTACAAAGGAATTAAACCTAGCATCCTATTATACACTACTATACTGTAACACAGGTAAAATACTTAATACCATACCAAAGTAATTAAATCCAGTACCCTGATATATATACTATAAGCAAGTACTGTGACCCAACTCATAAACTAACAGTGGAACACGGAAATGTCAAATAACACAGGGTGCTAAACATTAAGACTCTTAAAAGTACAAACCTATACACACTAACTAATCAAGTTATATTAATTATATTATATAAGTGTATGTATAGATTTAAACTACAGCTGAGCAAATAATTTAAAAGTTGGATACGTGCACCAAGATGTATATAGCACATTTGGTCACACTCACTTACCCAACCACAATATAGAGACATACCTGTGTATAAGCTCATATCTATAGTGTAAGCTATCCAGCTGTCCACCAGTTGGAACAAGCAGGAAGCATATACCCGTGACCATGGGTCACTGGATACAATAAAGTATAGTAACAACCTCAGCTCAAGTCATAAAATAACATTCCTCTCTAAATTCGAGAGTGAACTTTTAATACTTGAATCTTCTCACTTTACTTTTCACTATTGAGTGAAAACATCAGTGTCCAGAGTGTACTATAAGTAATGCAAAGTCAAGTCTTTTTGTGATTTTACGTTTCACATAATATACTCAATCACACTCACAATATATACACAACCAATGTTTTTAATTTGAGTATACATAATTAAAAGTTAAGTTTAAATTTTTCCAACTCCTACCTTTGTTTTACTTCCTAAGGAGATGTTTTGAGGGCCACAGAAGTGCTACGTAAGTGCATTCTTTTGAGTCGAAACCCCTTATAGGGTTCCTTTCACTTATTCTGACAATTGTTTCAGTGTACAAGCACTCTAGCTCACACTAAAATTGTAATCCTAATAAAAATATTAAGAGCAGCCCTATATTCGTGTAGTGCTATTGCATCCACCCCTTTTTTGTAACGTTTCCTTAGATAAGATTCAAGTTTCCTATCTAAAGGATCCTTAAAAGAAGTACTATCTTCCATAGGGACAGTAGTACGTTTGGCAAGAGTAGAAATAGCCCCATCAACTTTGGGGATTTTTTCCCAAAACTCCAATCTGGCTGCTGGCAAAGGATACAACTTTTTAAATCTAGAAGAAGGAATAAAAGAAGTACCAGGCCTATTCCATTCCTTTGAAATCATATCAGAAAACCTCTGGAGTAACCACAAGAAGTTTATAAACAGAATTTAAACGTTTACTAGTTTTAATATCAAGAGGACTAGTTTCCTCAATATCCACAGTAATTAACACTTCTTTCAACAAGGAACGAATATACTCCATCTTAAAGAGATAAGTAGATTTGTCAGTGTCAATATCTGAGGTAGGATCTTCTAAATCGGATAGATCCTCATCAGAGGAGGATAATTCTGTATGTTTTCGGTCATTTGAAAATTCATCATCTTTATGAGAAGTTATAAAAGGCCTTTTACGTTTATTAGAAGGTGGAATGGCAGACAAAGCCTTTTGAATCGCATCAGCAATAAAATCTTTTATATTCACAGGGATATCATGTACATTAGATGTTGAAGGAACAACAGGCATTGTACTAGTACTGATGGATACATTCTCTGCATGTAAAAGCTTATCATGACAACTGTTACATACAAGAATGACGCAATAAATAACAGCATTTTGCGGCCTTGCAAGCCTAAATTTTGCCCGCGAAAATTAATTAAATCAGTCAGTTTTGAAGAAAAGACTATACCCCAGGTAAGAAAAATAATTTCCTAAATATGTTTTTCCCAATTTTGAAACTGATAGTCTGCAAAAGGAAATATACATAAACCTTACTCATGGCAAATATAAGTACAATACATATAGTTAGAACTTTACATTAATACATAAAGTGCCAAACCATAGCTGAGAGTGTCTTTAAGAAATAAAAACATACTTACCGAAAGACACCCATACAGCAGATAGACAAACCAGTACTGAAACAGTTATCAGTAGAGGTAATGGAATATATAAGAGTATATCGTCGATCTGAAAAGGGAGGTAGGAGATGAATCTCTACGACCGATAACGGAGAACCTATGAAATAGATCTCCCGCGAGGAAAACCATAGCATTCAATAGGTGATACTCCCTTCACATCCCTCTGACGTTCACTGTACTCTGAGAGGAATCGGGCTTCAAAATGCTGAGAAGCGCATATCAACATAGAAATCTTAGCACAAACTTACTTCACCACCTCCATAGGAGGCAAAGTTTGTAAAACTGAATTGTGGGTGTGGTGAGGGGTGTATTTATAGGCATTTTGAGGTTTGGGAAACTTTGCCCCTCCTGGTAGGATTGTATATCCCATACGTCACTAGCTCATGGACTCTTGCCAATTACATGAAAGAAAATTACATTTGTAAACAAAGTGCCTTACAATTTAAAAAAAAAGTTTTCAATTTACTGATTTTATTAAATTTGCTTTGTTCCCATGGTATTCATTGTTGAAGATATACCTAGGTAGGTATCTGGAGCACTTCATAGCAGTAAATATTGCTGCCATCTAGTACTCTTGCAAATGGATAACAATCTTCCAAAACTGCTGCCATATAATGCTTGAGACGCTCCTGAGCTTAAAGGGACACAGAACCCAAATCTGTTCTTTCGTGATTCATATAAAGTAGGCAATTTTAAGCAACTTTCTAATTTACTCCTATTATCAATTTTTCTTCATTCTCTTGCTATCTTTATTTGAAAAAGAAGGCATCTAAGCTAAGGAGCCAGGCAATTTTTGGTTTAGACCATGGACAGCACTTGTTTATTGGTGAATGAATTTATCCACCAATCAGCACAAACAACCCAGGTTGTTCACCAAAAATGGGCCGGTATCTAAACTTACATTCTTGCTTTTCAAATAAACATACCAAGAGAATGAAGAAAATTTGATAATAGGAGTCAATAAGAAAGTTGCTTAAAATTGCAGGTTCTATTTGAATCACAAAAGAAAAAAATATGGTTGTGTCCCTTTAAATCCCTGCTTTTCTACAAAAGATACCAAGAGAACGAAGAAGATTGATAAAATAAGTAATTCAGAAAAGTTTAAAATCGCATGTTTAATCTAAATCATAAAAAAATGGGGTATCATGTCCCTTTAAATTTTCTGGAACTCATTTAAACAGTCATTTAAAATAAAGTGTACAGCAAGCTTTCCAAAATGCTGAAATTAAATGTACAGTATTCTAATTCAGAATTAAACAGTCCTGTGTGTTGCATAGTGATTGATATGAGTAGGAGCTGATGTATATCTGTACATAATTGGTCATAGCAAAGGAGATAAGAAAAAATGCACTCTAGATGCTTTTCATTGGCTGTGCCCATGAACTGCAATACAAGGCAAATGTTGCTAACAAAATGCCAGCTTTAAAGCGATAGGGTACTAGGGTAGACAAAATTAAACTTGCACAGTTCAGATGGAGAATGTAATTTTAAAACATTTTCAAATTCACCTCTCTTTTAATATTTTTATTTTGTTCTTTGTATCCTTTGTTAAAAAATAAGTTCATATCCTACACTACTGGGAGCTAACTGGTGATTGGTGGCTAGACCTTTTTGTCTCTTGCCATTGGCTCAACAGGTATTTTCAGCTAGCTCCCAGTAGTGCATTGCTACTCAAAATCTGACTAACTTTTTGTTTAATCTCTTTGCAAGGGTTAAACACACGGTTATATACATTTAAGTTCTGCACTTTTATATCCCTTTAAATACTTTGAGAAGAAAATGTTTTGAATGCAAATATTTTGTAATTCAATGATTAATTTCTGATGGATATTTAAAAAAAATTTTTTTAGTGTCCCTTTAAAATTATGCCAAATTAATCTTAAAATATATTTTTTCTTTTTTTTTCTAATATTGAAAACATACACTTTTAAATAATTAAAGGGAGTGGAAAGTCAAAATTAAACTTGCAAGAATCAGATAAAGCATGTCATTTTAAGACACTTTTAAAATTACTTGTATTGTCAAATGTGCTTTGTTCTCTTGGTATTCTTTGTTGAAAATCAACACACATATCCTACACTACTGGGAGCTAGCTGTTGATTGGTGCTTGCACACATTTGTCTCTTATGATTGGCTAACTAGATGTGTTCAGCTATCTGCCAGTAGTGCAATGATGTTCCTTCATCAAAAAATAACAAGAGAATGAAGCAAATTTGATAATAAAAGTAAATTTGAAAGTTGTTTAAAATTGTATGTTCTATCCGAATCATAAAAGACATTTTTAGGGTTTCCTGTCCCTTTAATATCTTATTTATAACCACAGTGTTCATTTTAATGTATACTTGTAGATAAACGATTGAGGGATTAAATTAACTTTAGCACTGTATTCCCTGCAAAATGTATTTTGTTGTGGCAGCACCAACTCTTGTAGAATCCTATTCTGAGCCTAGACTGATTCTAATACAACTCCTTGAGTCTAAACTGATAGATTTCCCTTGAAAATGAAATACAGAAGAAGACTAGAAAACAATTACACCCAGAGTAATAAGATACTATCAAGCAGATATTCCCTGGAGCAATGGTGAAAGAAAGTACATTGAATTAACCTGAATTGCACATTATATCTATATCTAAATTCCATGATGCTTATAAAAAAAAGAACTGGCAGCAGATGTGGTGCTAAGGTTCGATGATACAAATAAACAGAATATGCAAAACAAGATAATTTTATTTAGACATGATTTGCACCCCAGTTAATCCCAACAAAGTGGTTAGTATACGTAAAGTCTATGCATTGCAGCTCCCAAGCAAGAAACAGTCAGTCATGAGTGGCTATGTGTGACTGCCTATTCTTATTGGCTGCTTGGTAGTTGCAATGTTTATGTATTCAAAGTGTGAATTTACATGTGTAAGATAGGGTCAGTGATGCATAAATGATGTGCTAAAACAAATAACAGCATGCAAATTCTAAATGTCTAGAATAGGACTGAGAGAAGTGCGACTCCGAGTGCAGATCAATAAGGTTTTTAACCCAATATAAACCCCAGGAAGAAAGGGTACTCACGTTTAACAGAACACCTTTATTCCTGGGGTTTACATTGGGTTAAAAACCTTATTGATCTGCACTAGAAGTCGCCCTTCTCTCCATCCTATTCTAGATCTTTTTAATCCCTGATTGGTTCCGGAAAGAGCAGCCCACTTCGGTGCCCAATGTGCTGAGACACTGCAAGTTCTCAGGTCGCTTTCCTAGGCATTATCTTTGCCTTTACAGATTGTGAGTACCCTTATTCACATTGTTATAGGATTCATATTGTTTTACTGGCTACACTAGGAGGCACCCTTCTCTTTTTTTCTTCTAAATTCTGAATGTCTGTACCTTTAATGACCCAACAATTAAATAAAAAAATAAGCCTGGTGACTTCATAGCAATACGCTGGCACAACACTGGTAAAATATTGCCAGCCCCTGTATTATGGCATTCACTAGTCTCATTACCTGGGACAATTTGACTGAGATGAGACTGACTAGACTTGCCAGTCAGTATAACCAAATGATTACAGAGGGCTGGATTAAAAGAAAATATCTGAAATAATTTACAACTAGAAGTGTATCATGATTTAAAGTGAAGTTTATACCAAATGATTTGCTATAAATTTGATGTTTAAATATCCATAGAAATGGAATCATAAATTCCTTTGCTTTCAATGGGAAGCATCTCACAACTTGTTGGACTTCCTAGGGCCAATATATTTTTACTGAATGTAGAGCATGTAATGAGATACAATTTCTGCAGATTAGGGGCTCTAGCTAGACCTCACTGGGCCTCAGGGAAAAAGTCTGTGTTAGGGCTCTCCATTTAAACAGCACTCATTCTGGCTGATTGCAATCATCAGAAAAGGAGCCGTAACCCCACAGAAGCTCTTTTTCTATGAATGGGAGTCATCCTTCCCCACTGGTTAGTCTGTACCAGAGAATATGCACTTGTACAGCCTTCCTGTACAATTATGGTGGCAGGTTTTTCTGCACAGCAACACTGTGGTGGCGATCCTGTGAACCCTGCCACCATATTGGAAAGGCAAATCCATCCATTTTCTTTCAACTGTGAGTTTGGTTTGCAGAAGGGGTACAGAGGGACCAAATATAATGCAGGTGGAGTGATGCCCACGACAGGGCCCAAATGAGCCCCTTAGAGGTGTGCACCTGATTTCAATTGACCTCTCTGTAATTACATCCCTGCTGTTAATGCATCTCATCTCTATTAAAATTGGCCGCTCTAAACTTAATTACTCTTACAATATTTAAGCAAATAAAATTACTTGATGACTAATGTGTTCTTCTCTATCTTTTCAGCAATTTCCAAAGATGAGATTTCTAAAAAGTAAAGTCATAGTAAGAGGCACAGCTATGTTCTATCTGAAGAGACATCTGAAGATGAGATGGCAACAAAATATTTTCTAGGAGATGAATATCCTCTGTATATCTGCTAGTCTTCACTGCCATTCGTGCAGGAAAACAGGCTGGGAAGCTCATCCACTGAGGCACGGTTTAGGAATGTGTTATATGTTCATAAAAAGTATTATTGCCTGGATCTAAATATGGGATCCATCTTGTACATCCAAGTCTTTTTAACCACAATACCTTGTGCTGGCATCCTAGGATTATGTTACTGTTATGTTTGCACTTCTCACATATATTGCATCTTCTTTTAGTAAAAATATTTTGCCTTTCCATTACATGAAGAGTAAAGAACCAAAGCTTCCTACTAAGAACTTGAAATTGGACATCATCTATAAACCACTTATGCACTGGCAAGCCATTTGTTGTTAGACATGTCTGGAAGAATGCATATTAACTTATTGTTGTTTTTCTTCATACAAATGGAATTAGTACCAAAAATGAGGAGACTGCCTGTTACATTAAAATGTTCAACCCTGAACTGCAGCCTGTAATGTCTCATGTATTAAAAAAATATAGAATTCAAGACCCAGTTAGCTATAGGTTGAATTTACCAAACCAAACAAAAACAAAATATTTTGTTCTTCAGACTGGCTCATGTATCTTCTCTACAGATAATAGTTGCATTAAAATAGTAGTATTTTATTTAAATATTATCTTACATAGAAACATAGAATTTTACGGTAGATAAGAACCAAAAAGGCCCATCAAGTCTACCCATATGACATGTTACTTTTTCCTTAGGATAGCCTTATGCATGTCCAGGGCATTTTTTCCTTTACAGTCTCTGTTGCTCCATACGATTGGGTTGATTGAAACCCCTTGCTAGCGATTGGCAGCGAATCTGCAGGGGGCGGCATTGCACAAGCAGTTCACCAGAACTGCTGGTGCAATGATAAATGCCGACAACGTATGCTGTCGGCATTTATTGATGTGCGGCGGACATGATACGCTACATCGTATCATGTCCGCTCGCACATTAATAAATATACCCTTTGTGTTTACCACCTCAAATGGAAGTTTATTCCATAAATCCACCACCCTTTCATTTATCTAGGATTAACTTGCTGGTTTAAATAGTCTATGTCAAAGTGGAAAAACCTGGTTACCTTAACATAGTTTATATAAGGGTAGGAGTATTTAGTGAACAAAATTTACTAAGAAGTCTCTCCAGAATCTCCAGATTCACAAATTCCTATTTGTCTATGCAACCGTTTTTTAAGTCATACCTTCCAAGATTTTCTGAGAATGTACATGATTGGGAGGCTGGTGGCTTAGTCAGGGTAATCTGGAGTTTGATGTCCATGCAAACTGGGAGTGTAGTCAAATCAGGTTGGGGTGAAGTTGGGCAGAGCTGGTGAGGAGAGGGCAGAGCTCAGGCATGGTCAGGTAACCATCAACAAAACAGGTCCTGAAAAGATAAGGGAGTGACAGTAGAGCTCTCAAACAGTGACAGTCCCATGAAATGAGGGAAGGTTAGGAGTTGTACTAAGAAACAGAGAGGTGAATCAAAAGTGGCTGGAGAGAACTTAAAAGTGATTTGTGTTAAGTGTGCTTATGTACTGAATTATAGTATCTTTCTCCTGTTTAGACTTATTTATAAATCATTAGTCACTGAAACATTGGTTGTTTTCTATACGATCTATAAAAAAACATAATATAGACAGACTAATATCTCTTTATCTTTTATCACTATGCTACCAAAATAGTTTACAGTCGATGTGTGAAGCAATCTCTGCATGCAAACATGTGAAAACAGTCACCTTGAATATCATTAGTACAACTTGTATTTAAAGGGCAAATAACAGAATAATTTAGCCCATTTAAAGGGACACAAGTGAAATGTCAAAACATAAGATTTTTACAGAAAGCATATTGCCGTTATAAATTTGTTAACATTATGGGGTTGATTTATCAAAGCAAAACACACAATATACTTAGGAGCGCTCAAAGCTTAAAGGGACATAAAACACACATTTTCTTTCAGGATTCAGAAAGAGCATGCAATTTTAAACAACTTTCTCATTTACTTTTATTATCTAATTTGCTTCATTCTCTTGATATATTTTGCTGAAAAGCATATCTACGTAGGCTCAGTAGCTGCTGATTGGGTGCTGCACATAGATGCCTTGTGTTATTGGCTCACACATGTGCATTGCTATTTCTTCAACAGAGGATATCTAAGGAATGAAGCAAATTATATAATAGAAGTAAATTGGAATGCTGTTTAAAATTGTATTCTCTATCTGAATCATAAAAGAAAAAAATTGGGTTTAGTGTCCCTTTAAGGTAAAGATGACTAATATGTGTTAAAAATAAGTGAATCTAAAACGGCACCAAATTAAGGTAATTAAAAATTTACTATAACCTAACACAGAGTAACAAGGCAGTGTACATAAATGTAATAAAAATAGCAACAGATTAGATAAAAAATATCGATCGGACATCTCCGATAGTAAAAACAAAGTGATAAATAATTGCCACCACTGAGAGTCAAAAATAGAAACAAAGTGCACGTATTTCCAGATGAATAGTAACACAGTTCCAGACAGTAATTATAATCCAGACCACATAATAGTGGGTTGCGTAGACATATTCATATGCTAAAATCAATAACACAGTACCTGGCTATTGGAGTGTATAGTAACACAGGAACAGAACCAGATTTACCAACTTTTTGACCTCTGTGTATCTTACGCCTCTTTCCGTTAGGTCATGTGCATCGGATCTGTCAAGTTGCTCTGATCCTATTGGTTGGTGTCACATTTGAACACTTCAGCTGATCCACTTGTCCGCTCTCCGTTTAGGAGAGAAAGTTATCCGCTCTGGATACTGGAAAATACCTGGATTAGTTTTCGATAAAGTCCAAATAAAGTTCTGTTTTAGGCAGAAAGTACTTAGCAAAAGTACATGTAACAATAAAATTCACACTATTATTTTGTCTGGATTATAATTACTGTCTGGTGGCAATTATTTATCACTTTGTTTTTACTATCGGAGACGTCCGATCAATATTTTTTATCTAATCTGTTGCTATTTTTATTACATTTATGTACACTGCCTTGTTACTCTTTGTTAGGTTGCAATACATTTTTAATTACCTTAATTTGGGCCGTTTTAGATTCACTTATTTTTAACATATATTAGTCATCTTTACCATAAGCTTTGAGCGCTCCTAAGTATATTGCGTGTTTTGCTTTTATTTAATCCTAATTGTAGGGGGTCTTTTAGGTTCTTTGGGAGTTTGGTAATTAGGCCCTGCGCGCACTTTTTAGTCTGCTAGATATTGATTTATCAAAGGTTTTGCCTGCCTACGACTTCAGGATCTCACAAGAGAACCTGCAATCCGTATTTATCAAGCAGCGGTCATCAGACCGCTGCTTCCTTAACTCTTCTCCACCTCTTAGGTGGAGAATTTCAATCTCATCTGACTGTGGAGATTGACAGCTCCTGTCCACGCCTGATTGGCTGTGCAATCTTGTGCAATGCTGAATTCCGACCAGAAGAATTCAGTCCGCCATATGTGAGCTGCGGCAGACAGGGGCGCATATGTACTTGATAAATCAAGCCATATGAAGTGGAAATGCATGTTGTAAAGGAATTCCCTTTCAGTGTCCTGCGCCTGAATTTAAAATTAATTACACATGTATGATTTATTGCATAAGGATCATTTGGGAAATCATGTCTAGATTAATACTGATCATCTTATCCTTATGCAACTTCTGCCACCAGTTACACCCAAATTGAGCTTGGTGCAGCTGGATCCTTTCTAAGACTCACAGCTGTGAAATACAAATTCAACTTTTATTTGGCTATTATCTAAATAATTAATTATATTATATGATATATTCATACATATACACATAAATATGTCTTGATACATTGTGATGTTGTTATATAAAATGTCATAGGGCCAGATTACAAGGGGAGCGCTAAATATCACTTTAATGAAAGCGATATTAGCGCTCCACTGTGTAATACCAGCACACGCAGCAAAGGGGGAAAATAGTGCAGCAGTGGCAGCAAACTTAAATATATTGATTATGATTATAAACATATATATTTACTGGGAACATGCCCATTGACCGCAATGTAAATGCAATTTTCACTACATTCCACTCCCACCAACTTTAGCCCCAAAATACTGCCTAGTGCAGTAATTTTAATAAAAAAAAATAAAGATGCTGCTATCTTTATTTTTTAGATCTGATCTCTGGTTAATTTTATAAGCACTAATTGCCACTGATAGCTTGTGGTAGCAATATCCAGCCACTAGTAATGGCTGGTTAATTATTGCGCGCCCGCAAACGTGCAAATTTGCCCATTTATGAGTGCATGATAATTTAGCGCTCCACTGATAATATAGCCCATAATATGTACATGTATGAATATGTCATGTATTATATCTATATAAATAATCTCATAGGGATGGCCAAAAGTTTCTGTCTTCTAAATGTATAGGCTGGCTCCTAGATTTTGAACACATTCTCTCTAAATGGTAACATTTTTAAAGGAAGCATACTGGTTTATTTTTTAATTTTTTACGTCATAAATTTATTAAATACAATTTTTCACTTTTATGTCCCTTTAGCTTAGACACAATTATCCATTTATCTGTTGACAGAAAGACTATCAAATGCGTTTTTCTGTTTTTCATTTTTTTCTTTTTGTTTTTTTACAAATGAACAACTTTTTTACCACACAGTATTCACACACGGCTAGATTTGGAGTTTTGTCGGTAACGACCCGAAAAACTAACGCCGGCTTTTTTCTGGCCGCACCATAAAAATAACTCTGGTATTGAGAGTCCACATAAAAGCTGCGTTAGGCTCCAAAAAAGGAGCGTAGAGCATTTTTAACGCAGCTTCAACTCTGTTATGTTCCTGTCCCTTTAAATCAGGATGTTCAGGTATTGACATCCCTATATAAGGCCCCTCCTCCAGTCTACCTATGCTTGGTAATTTGTACTCACTTAGCTATATGCTGAGCAACAACGAAGACACCTTGCTGATATTCCTAACCAAGGAATTTACTCCTAACAACTACAACTGCTGTGTGCTTTCCACCTTTCTCTGTTTTGTCCGGAATCTCTAAAGTATCACTTACTTGTTAATTCAGTTTCTCCCGGCTTCTACATTGAAGCCGTGAATCGGCGTCTGACGTCATCGCAAGTCTCCGGATCTCTCTCTCACTCAGGCTGCAAACAAACAATTCCTGTTCTTAACAGCAACTCACCTTGAAGCTGCGGTAACCGTTACTATTCCTTACTCTCTGAAGTTGGTAACGTATTATACCTTAATTTACTTACAACTTAGAAGGACTTTCCTGCTTGTTTAAAGTGTGACGCTTATGCAAATACAGCTACCGGTTACTATCTGATCGCCTGTAACATCTAACGATTCAGCTTGATGAACTGTGCTTAACTATTCTATGTGCATTATCAAATAATCTTACTGTTGACTGTGAAAAGACTGTCTGCTGTTTATATGAATACTAACAACGTTATAGACTAACTAAGGACTGCCTGTTGCCTAAAAACATCATTAATTGTTATAGAGCTCTCCTGCTTATTATATATTGAAACACCTCCTGGTTGCAACCTGTGTTTCTTGAGGCTGACATTTACTTACTCATTCTTAATCTTGTCTTTGTCTAACTCTCACATTTATCTGCTATCTCTGTAATTATCTGCATATTGCAACCTGGTATTGCAATCGGGATATTATACCTTTAAATCTTATTTCTTTCACTCTGCATCCATGCAGCAGTGACCCTCAGATCTATGAGCAAAAACTAGGTTCTTGATTACATCTAATGAACCTAAAGGTTTGGTGTGAGACTGAGTGGTCCTGCAGTTAGGATATCAAATACTTACACCTAACATAACAAACTCTCAATACCAGAGTTGCTTACGGACGCGGCCAGCCTCAAAAACGTGCTTGTGCACGATTCCCCCATAGGAAACAATGGGGCTGTTTGAGCTGAAAAAAAACCTAACACCTGCAAAAAAGCCGCGTTCAGCTCTTAACGCAGCCCCATTGTTTGCTATGGGGAAACACTTCCTACGTCTGCACCTAACACTCTAACATGTACCCCGAGTCTAAACATCCCTAACCTTACACTTATTAACCCCTAATCTGCCGCCCCCGCTATCGCTGACACCTGCATTTTATTTTTAACCCCTAATCTGCCGCTCCGTAAACCGCCGCTACTTACATTATCCCTATGTACCCCTAATCTGCTGCCCCTAACACCGCCGACCCCTATATTATATTTATTAACCCCTAATCTGCCCCCCACAACGTTGCAGCCAGCTACCTACAATAATTAACCCCTAATCTGCCGACCGCAAAGCGCCGCCACCTACGTTATCCTTATGTACCCCTAATCTGCTGCCTCTAACACCGCCGACCCCTGTATTATATTTATTAACCCCTAATCTTCCCCCCACAATGTCGCCTCCACCTGCCTACACTTATTAACCCCTAATCTGCCGACCGGAGCTCACCGCTATTCTAATAAATGTATTAACCCCTAAAGCTAAGTCTAACCCTAACACTAACACCCCCCTAAATTAAATATAATTTACATCTAACGAAATTAATTAACTCTTATTAAATAAATTATTCCTATTTAAAGATAAATACTTACCTGTAAAATAAATCCTAATATAGCTACAATATAAATTATAATTATATTATAGCTATTTTAGGATTAATATTTATTTTACAGGTAACTTTGTATTTATTTTAACCAGGTACAATAGCTATTAAATAGTTAAGAACTATTTAATAGCTAAAATAGTTAAAATAATTACAAAATTACCTGTAAAATAAATACTAACCTAAGTTACAATTAAACCTAACACTACACTATCAATAAATTAATTAAATAAACTACCTACAATTACCTTCAATTAACCTAACACTACATTATCAATAAATTAATTAAATTCAATTCCTACAAATAAATACAATTAAATAAACTAGCTAAAGTACAAAAAATAAAAAAGAACTAAGTTACAAAAAATAAAAAAATATTTACAAACATAAGAAAAATATTACAACAATTTTAAACTAATTACACCTACTCTAAGCCCCCTAATAAAACAACAAAGCCCCCCAAAATAAAAAATGCCCTACCCTATTCTAAATTACTAAAGTTAAAAGCTCTTTTACCTTACCAGCCCTGAACAGGGCCCTTTGCGGGGCATGCCCCAAGAAGTTCAGCTCTTTTGCCTGTAAAAAAAAAATACAATACCCCCTTTCCCAACATTACAACCCACCACCCACATACCCCTAATCTAACCCAAACCCCCCTTAAATAAACCTAACACTAAGCCCCTGAAGATCATCCTACCTTGTCTTCACCTCACCAGGTATCACCGATCCGTCCTGGCTCCAAAATCTTCATCCAACCCAAGCTGGGGTTGGCGATCCATCATCCGGTGGCTAAAGAGGTCCAGAAGAGGCTCCAAAGTCTTCATCCTATCCGGGAAGAAGAGGCGATCCGGACCGGCAACCATCTTGATCCAAGCGGCATCTTCTATCTTCATCCGATGACGACCGGCTCCATCCTGAAGACCTCCACCGCGGACCCATCTTCTTCCGGCGATGTCCAACTGAAGAATGATGGTTCCTTTAAGGGACGTCATCCAAGATTGAACTTGATTCTGATTGGCTGATTCCATCAGCCAATCAGAATATTCCTACCTTAATTCCGATTGGCTGATAGAATCCTATCAGCCAATCGGAATTCAAGGGACGCCATCTTGGATGACGTCCCTTAAAGGAACCGTCATTCTTCAGTTGGACGTTGCCGGAAGAAGATGGGTCCGCGGTGGAGGTCTTCAGGATGGAGCCGGTCGTCATCGGATGAAGATAGAAGATGCCGCTTGGATCAAGATGGTTGCCGGTCCGGATCGCCTCTTCTTTCCGGATAGGATGAAGACTTTGGACCCTCTTCTGGACTTCTTCAGTGGATGTCTAGCCCCCCGCTTGGGTTGGATGAAGATATCGGAGCCAGGACGGATCGGTGATACCCGGTGAGGTGAAGACAAGGTAGGATGATCTTCAGGGGCTTAGTGTTAGGTTTATTAATAATTTAGAATAGGGTAGGGCATTTTTTATTTTGGGGGGCTTTGTTGTTTTATTAGGGGGCTTAGAGTAGGTGTAATTAGTTTAAAATTGTTGTAATATTTTTCTTATGTTTGTAAATATTTTTTTATTTTTATATAATTATATTATAGCTATTTTAGGATTAATATTTATTTTACAGGTAATTTTGTAATTATTTTAACTATTTTAGCTATTAAATAGTTCTTAACTATTTAATAGCTATTGTACCTGGTTAAAATAAATACAAAGTTACCTGTAAAATAAATATTAATCCTAAAATAGCTATAATATAATTATAATTTATATTGTAGCTATATTAGGATTTATTTTACAGGTAAGTATTTATCTTTAAATAGGAATAATTTATTTAATAAGAGTTAATTAATTTCGTTAGATGTAAATTATATTTAACTTAGGGGGGTGTTAGTGTTATGGTTAGACTTAGCTTTAGGGGTTAATACATTTATTAGAGTAGCGGTGAGCTCCAGTCGGCAGATTAGTGGTTAATAATTGAAGTTAGGTGTCGGCGATGTTAGGGAGGGCAGATTAGGGGTTAATACTATTTATTATAGGGTTAGTGATGCGGATTAGGGGTTAATAACTTTATTATAGTAGCGCTCAGGTCCGCTCGGCAGATTAGGGGTTAATAAGTGTAGGCAGGTGGAGGCGACGTTGTGGGGGGCAGATTAGGGGTTAATAAATATAATATAGGGTTCGGCGGTGTTAGGGGCAGCAGATTAGGGGTACATAAGGATAACGTAGGTGGCGGCGCTTTGCGGTCGGCATATTAGGGGTTAATAAGTGTAGGCAGGTGGAGGCGACGTTGTGGGGGGCAGATTAGGGGTTAATAAATATAATATAGGGGTCGGCGGCGTTAGGGGCAGCAGATTAGGGGTACATAAGGATAACGTAGGTGGTGGCGCTTTGCGGTCGGCAGATTAGGGGTTAATAAGTGTAGGCAGATGGAGGCGACGTTGAGGGGGGAAGATTAGGGGTTAATAAATATAATACAGGGGTCGGCGGTGTTAGGGGGAGCAGATTAGGGGTACATAAGGATAACGTAGGTGGCGGTCGGCAGATTAGGGGTTAAAAAAATTTATTCGAGTGTCGGCGATGTGGGGGGACCTCGGTTTAGGGGTACATAGGTAGTTTATGGGTGTTAGTGTACTTTAGAGCACAGTAGTTAAGAGCTTTAGAAACCGGCGTTAGCCCAGAAAGCTCTTAACTACTGACTTTTTTCCTGCGGCTGGAGTTTTGTCGTTAGATGTCTAACGCTCACTTCAGAAACGACTCTAAATACCGGAGTTATAAAAATCCCATTGAAAAGATAGGATACGCAATTGACGTAAGGGGATCTGCGGTATGGAAAAGTCGCGGCTGAAAAGTGAGCGTTAGACCCTATTTTGAGTGACTCTAAATACCGGCGGTAGCCTAAAACCAGCGTTAGGAGCCTCTAACGCTGGTTTTCACGGCTAACGCCAAACTCCAAATCTAGGTCAATGTGTTTTAAATTACCAATATTACCTACTTTTATCACTGCACAAAAGAAATAATATTAACAGTGGATTAATAAGTAAAAACTATTTCTTTCTCTCAATTATTTATTTTATTTAATCTGAGGATAGATGCATCAAGACATTTTAAAATGTTTATTTTTTATAAATGATACTTCTGTTCTGAATAAACTTAATTTTAGTTTTTATGTTTGTGCAGGCTTGTCCTTGTCAAACTCAAATCAGCCAATAGAATGAAAGGAAAAAGCTGACTCAAGAAAATGACTTATCACTAGCGCAATTGCCGCACTAGTGAAAGCAATAGTTGGCGCCTTTAAAATGTTTAAAATGTTGCCTAATAGAACCTTTTACAATTATGCAAATGCACTTTTATGCAAAGAAAGCGGGAACGTCTCCCACACTCAATTTGCCACCTTATAAAACTTGATGTACTGGTTCCAAAAAATAAAATTATATAAGTGATTCTTAAGAAGAAAATTTCTTCTTTAAAATTGAATCAGTCATTCATACAGAATAAAAAATATAATATATAAAAAACTGAGGTACCTCGGACTTCCATATGGATTTGTGTCCAGATCACTAGCATAGTGTTTCCCAAACGGCACTCGGGACTTGTCAGAAAGCAAACCTAATGGTTGTTGTTTTTATCAAGCTGTTGTAATGATCTTGCCTGTTTATTCGCTGTTACGATCTTATCTGTTCATACAGGACACCTCCCCCAGTCAGTGGTGTTTTTGCCTATCAATCTCCAGTATATCTGTCCGTGATACGGAGGACTGACATCTATACTAGTTGTTTTTAAGCAAGTGAATCTTGCATGCTGAGGGAGACAAGTGGGTGCGGCAGAGCTAAACCTCCATCGCACAGCATCTCTGCTTGGGCCCCCTCACAACCTCAACCACTATTGTTATGCCCCCTGCTGCAGTTGTATACAAAAATGCACTACCCCCTTTTCCCAAGATAACAGCTCTGAGTCTTCTCCTATAATGCCTGATGAGGTTGGAGAATACATGGCAAAGGATCTGAGACCATTCCTCCCTACAGAATCTCTCCAGATCCTTCAAATTACGAGGCGATGGCAAAGTGGTGGCTCTGCACGACATAGCAAATCAGTGGTGGCTCTGCATAATGAATCAAACAGTAGTGACAACATATAAAACACACAATCCTGGAGGCAGGATGATCTCTTTTCTTTTTTACTATTATACATAGACCAGGAGTTTTCAAACCTGTCCTCAGGCCTCTCTAACAGGCCAGATTTTAAGGATATCTGAACTGGAAAACAGGTGAAATAATCAGCTGATTAGTAATTGTTATTTTACCTGCTCTCATCCAAGGTAAAATCTGTGCTATCAAAATCAATAAGTGGTGTAGATGTTTGTTAAACGTGATACAGTTAGTTCATTAGTAGATAAGAAAAACATCTGCACACTATCGTGAACCATAAATTTGACCCCTTCCAAACAGTCGCATAAATATTTGTAGTTTTAAACATACTATTAAGTGTTGTGGAGGTGTCTGTCTCTTCTAAATGCTTTGTTGTCTATTAGGATCCACAACCGCTTGCAACTCTCTGTAAGTGGCGGGTGTCCAATCACAGCTCCAAAGTAGCGGTCACGTGTGTTAGCCATAGTGAAACAAGAGTTTTTAATGTTGTCTTTGCAACAGAAGTATGTATAACAAGACATCCACAGTCAAGTCTGATAAATGTCAAATCAAAAGCAAAAAATGGCCTTTCAGATGTTAAAAAAATCCACAAAGTCTGTTTGTATTAGTCTATTTTATTGCCTGTTTTATATCTGACCCTAATTATTCTGAGAAGGACAGTGAGACAAGGTAACAACTTAAGTTCATACATGGGGGTAAATGCTGCAAACTACCCCCGAAGTTTCAGGTCCACCTGAAACTTAAGTTAAGAAGCAGTAGTCGTAAGACCGCTGCTCCTTTACTCATCCGCCACCTCTGAGGTGGAGGACAGCAATCATCCCAAACGGATACGATCGGGATGATTGACACCCCTTGCTAGCGGGCGATTGGCCGTGAATGTGCAGGGGACAGCATTGCACAAGCATTTCACCAGCAATTCTTGTACAATGATAAATGCTGACAGCATTTATCGATGTCGTGCATACATGATCCGCTACAGCATGGTACTGAAATTCTATTGGCTATTCAAATCAGAATTTCAAAAATCAAATCAGTCAATAGGAATTCAAGGCACACCATTTTGAAAAGGCTCCCTTGCATTGAAGATTCAGTATACGTCGACGACCGTATGAAGAGGATGCTCCACGCCAGATGTCTTCAGGATGGACCCGCTCCACGCCGCCGGGATGAAGATAGAAGATGCCGCCTGGATGAAGATAGAAGACGCCGTCTGGATGGATGAAGACCTCGTAGCCTGGATGAAGACTTCGCCGCCTGGATGTCCGGACTTCAGAAACTGTGAGTGGATCGTTGGGGGTTAGTGTTAGGTTTTTTAAAACTTTTTTTGGGTGGGGTTTTTTTTAGATTAGGGTTTGGCTTTTCTTCGTTTTTTATTTTAAGGGGTTGGTTGGGTGGTGGGTTTTTGTATTTTTTTTCAGGTAAAAGAGCTGATTTCTTTAGGGCAATGCCCTACAAAAGGGCCTTTTAAGGGCTATTGGTAGTTTATTGTAGGCTAGGTTTTTTTTATTTGGGGGGGGGGGGCTTTTTATTTTTATACGGCTATTAGATTAGGTGTAATTAGTTTTTTATTTTGGATAATTTCATTTGTTATTTTTCGTTATTTAGTGTTTGTTATTTCTTGTACTTTAGTGTTTTTTATTTTTTGTAATTTAGTGTTTTTTATTTTTTGTAATTTAGTGTTTTTTATTTTTTGTAATTGTAGATTTTTTTTTAGTAGTGTTAGGTTTTTTTTAATGTGTAATTTAATTTATTTAATTGATAGTTATTTTAATTTTAGTATAATAGTAATGTTAGTTTAATATATAGTTTAAACTTTCACAGGTAAGTTTTTATTTACTTTAAGATAGGGATCTTGTAATTTTAATATAAGTTAGGGGGGTCGTTAGCTTTAGGGGTTAATAATTTAATTTAGTTTTTTGTGATTTGGGGGGCTGGCGGTTTAGGGGTTAATAGGTTTATTTAGTTGCAGTGATGTGGGAGGCCAGATGTTTAGGGGTTAATAACTTTATTTAGTGGCGGCGATGACAGGGAGCAGCGGAATAGAGGTTAATATCTTTATTATAGTGTGGGCGATGTTAGGGTGCGGGGGAATAGGGGTTAATAACTTTATTATAGTGGCAGCGATGTTGGGGAGCGGCGGAATAGGAGTTAATAAATGTTATTAGTGGCAGCGATGTCGGGAGCGGCAGATTAGGGGTAAATAACTTTAATATAGTGTTTGCGATGCGGGAGGGCCTCGATTTAGGGGTTAATAAGTAGTTTATGGGTGTTAGTATACTTTGTAACACTTTAGTTATGAGTTTTGTGTAACAGTTTTGTGGCGCAAAACTCATAGCTACTGGTCTCAGATTGCGGTACGGATCGTGTCGGTATAGGCTGTAACGCAAGCTTTTTAGCCTTACTGCAAAACTTGTAATGGCAGCGCTATGGAAATCCCACACATTTTTTTGAGTGCGGGACTGACGTTGAGTTTTAGGCTAAATTGCTTGCGGTACAGCTATACCGATAAGACTCGTAATGGCTGCATTCCGGTTTTAATGCTGAAATAGCAATTTTTTCAGCGTTAAAACCCGAACGCAAAACTTGTAATCTAGGTGATATTGTTTAATATCCATTTAAAGGATGACAGTAAAGTCAATATTAAATGTTCAGGATTTAGCTAGAACATTCGATTTCAACAACTTTCAAATTTACTTCTATTATCAATTTTGCTTAGTTCTTTTTGATATCATTTGTTAAAGAATAATTCTAGGCTAGCTCAGAAGCTTACACGTGTCATTAGCCATCTGAAGCAGTGTTTGCAATATTGTTTACAGTTATGGTATAGGTAGCTGCAAACTCCGCGGCCATAGAGCGCCAGTATTTAAAGTTGTATATTTCCCATAAACATTGTTGCAAACATCAGATGGCTAAAGACATGTGCACGCTCCTGAGCACACCCAGTATTACTCTTTAACAAACTTTACCAAGAGAACTAAGCAAAATTGATGATAGAAGTAAATTGGAAAGTTGTTTACATTTTTTATTCTCTGTCCAGTTAATTTGAGTTTATTTTTTACTTCATTTTAGTTGGCTATATATTCTGTTCTGGCTGAGCCTGACCTTCACTCTCTGCCTCCCTTTGTTTCAGGGGAGTCCCCTCTCATTCTAGCAATTATGCCACCACATATGGCCTCTACTATCAAGCCCAAGTTAGGCAGCAAAATATATATATATATATATATATATATATAAGGTTAGGATCCAGCACTCACGCCATACACAACCCCCGGGGTGCATTCACAAAAATAGTATACACTGTAATCCAAGAAAGGCACTCTCCGTTTTTTCAGCATTTAATATAATGACATAATGAACGTTTTCGGGGTCTCCCCCGTCCTCAGACCGTCTAGATAATATATATATATATATATATATATATATATATATATATACATACACTGTAATCCAAGAAAGGCACTCTCCGTTTTTTCAGCATTTAATATAATGACATAATGAACGTTTTCGGGGTCTCCCTCGAAAACGTTCATTATGTCATTATATTAAATGCTGAAAAAACGGAGAGTGCCTTTCTTGGATTACAGTGTATGTTTATCTAGACGGTCTGAGGACGGGGGAGACCCCGAAAACGTTCCTCCTTGTAATATTCCTCCTTGTAATTTTCAAAGGGGGTTCTGTGTGCAGCCGGAGTGTAGTGGTAGCGTGGTATCATATAAAGTTATGCACAATTGATATGCGTACATGTTCGGGGTATCGCTAGTCACGTGACTTAGCTACTTGGATTTTAAAAGTACACTGTATTTAATCTTCACTGACACTGTACATATTGATGCACTATTCTATGGTAGTATGTATATATGTATCCTATTCTTGGCCTTCATATACGTCTCTGGATATGAGACTTTATTAAATATTTGCATATTTATAAAAGAGTGCTTCTTTCCCTATCTTTAAACGGTACATGTATTTTGATGTCCCTTCTCTTTTCTTATAGTTTCTATATAATAATACTAGATATAGGGTCTGCACCATTGTAACAACATAGTATATATTTCTCACTTATATCGACCATTTGTCCTCTGCACCAATTTTGCCCCCCTCCCCCCCATCAGGAGCACACTTAGGTGGTTGCCTAATCTGCCTCTATTGTGGCACCGGCCCTGTTCACAGGCAAAACATTTAGTTTAGTCTGAAAGATGTGTTTCTGTTTAATAGCCAAATAACCTGGGTTGTTGACAGGAACCAGTTGGGCTGAGAATGAGCAGCAAGTTATACGCAATCCATAAGCAGGCCAAGGGTCAAAACCAGGAGGTTCTGTCCAATATATTGCATCAAAGTAGGAGATTTGGTTCAGCTGAATTTCGTTCATGTGGGTATTCGTTTCAGCCAAATATTGGTTTTCGATTTGTTACCATTATTTCCAATGGAAACAATTAATTTTAATAAAATATTACATAACAGAATTTGTATAATTAAAGGTATAGAAAAGTAATTTTAAAACACTTTTAAATCACTTCTATTTTCAAATGTGCTTTGTTCTCTTGGTATCCCTTGTTGAAAAAGAGTATGCACATATCCTACACTAGTGGGAGCTAGCTGCTGATTGGTGCCTGAAAATATTTGTCTCTTGTAATTGGCTAACTAGATGTGTTCAGCTAGCTGTCAGTAGTGCAATGCTGTTACTTCAGCAAAGGATATCAAAATAATAAAGCAAATTTGATAGTAGAAGTAAATTGGAAAGTTGTTTTAAAGTGTATGTAATATCCAAATCTGGAAATAAATTTGTGGGGTTTTATGTCCCTTAAAAAGAGCCTATCTTCCAATACAAACAGAACATATAAGGATAGTTTACAATTCTTTAATGGTAAATGTTGCTGAAAAATCAATAGGTAAACTTTTATAAAGTCTATAGGGATTATGTAGTTTAATCATTTGATAAGCTTTTCTAAAGGATTGTGGTCAACTCTGAAAGTCACTGATTTGTTGCAGCATACTTAGATTGAAAATGGCTGAGCATCCTCCAGACTCCCACCTACCTGTGACAGGTTAAGCCTTGATTGGACAAGCCTGTATGACTAAAAACAAAATTTACTGCGTGACTGTCTGTCTCTAAACATCAATCATTAGAAATTCTATGGCAGGATTGGACAGGGGAAATGGACCTTTTTTATGCACTTTTCAAAGCAAGGTTTTCCTCATGGAGATGGTCAGACCACCACCCGTAGGTCTTTACAAATTATGAAGCTAATTATCCAAACTTATATAGCTCCTTTCCTGTGCCTTCCTGCGCCTTTTGTTGGCAAATGGTATGAATAAACAAATCAATTTTGGTTAAGAAAGCATTCATTCTTGGTCCCTTTCATCCCATAATGTATTCTTCTGCTCGTATAGCAGAAGAATCACCAAATTGGCATAAATACAAATTCATCCAAAGCCTGAATGTGCATCTCTTAATGCTATGTAAAACACTGACATTGTTTGAAGCATCCAAGTGTCTAAAGTCAGGAATGACCAAACAGTAGACTAGATATCCTTGAGCATGTAAATTAATTTGTATGGAAACATCGGTTTAAACTTTAAAGATTTGTGTATCCACAAAATACTTCTAGGCAAAGTTACCAGAGTTATTCTCACGATTTTGAGAAAACACAATGGGGGGAAATGTTTATATTATCAAGCTTTTTTCAATAAAGTAAAAGTCGGAATAGACTAACAGATTTATTTGACAAAGTTTACACCAAACATTCATTTCAAAGCAGAAGCACCAGAGCTGGTCAGAGAAAATAAATCAATTTAGAATACACTCCGGTCTCCACCAAAACCTCTAAGTAAGCATTCCCTTGATAGGGAGTCAAAATGTGAATTTATAGAAAGTGCCTTTTTGTCCATGAGGAAAACCTTGTGAAAACTGCATAGATAAGGAAATTTATCTTGAACACTACAGAAGCATTTCTTTAGATTTCTTCTACATTGTCTCTCATTCTTGCATATATAATTTATGCCTGTAAAGTGGCTTGTAGAACCAATTCTGGAGGGATCCCAGGAGATAAATAAGGAGATCCTAAATCTATAATTCTCTATCTGAGGTGGAGAGGGAATTTCAACTATAACCAACCTGTATTATAAAAATTAAGCAATAATTATTGTCTGATTCTGACTTCAAAAATGGAACATCTTTATTCCTATGTTCTGTCTTACCGTTTATAGAACTAAGAATGCTAAAGCCATGTTTTATCATTGGAGTTTGTGTTCTTCTGTGATACACTGGCTGTTAAGTCTTTATTTTTTTAACCCTTATCAGGTCAAGTACTTGAATGTTTGAATTTAAGGCTTTTTATGTACGCTTGAGTTCACTCCTGTTGTTCCAAGGAGTCTTTTAGAAAATGTATCACTACATTGAGGGTTAGATACCATAAGCTTGTATTGATGAGACGGACATGCTTACTTTTCTTCAACATACCAGAAAATATTGATTTTTCAAAAGAGGTAGATCAGTACAAACTGCTGACTGTTATTACAAACATAATGACTCCTTGCCTGAGAGTATGAACATGAAAAAGTAAACAAGTTCCTATAATAAAGTGGAGAAGGTTAAGAGTAAAAACTACAGTGAAGGAAAATACCTCAAAAGGGTTGGGGGGACAGAGTCATATACTCAAACAGCTGTAATGCATATCCCCTACTCAGTAATAGATAAGGCTTTTCAGAATAATAAACAACTAGTAAGTAATGAACCCTTTGAGCAAGTGACTATAATTGTAGGATACTATAAACTGCAGGAAGCTAACGTAATATTATCAGTTTTAATGCTTTTAATAAAAGTTATGTTTTATTAAATGTATAAGCTGTGCAACAAAACAATACAATTATAAATGTGATGCCTTCCACATTGTCTGCCAAAAACCCTTGGCTCAAATTTTAACAGGTAAAATCACTGACTAGAGTGAGAGTCAATGATGCCATGAAGACTATTCAAACAAAATCACTGGCAGAAGTATTCAAATTTCTTCCAAAGATCCTAAATATTTGGTTTCTTGCATTACTGGGATTTAAGGGTAAATGTTGTTTTTTTTTTTAAAGTAAAAAGGAAATGCTCCCTGCTCATCATGACTATCCAGGCAGACCTTTTATACCCACTCTCCTTATTAAACTACCCAAAAGATATTACAGATCCTTCGATGTCCATCATGACTATTACAAGGCAGACCTTTTATACCCACTCTCCTTATTAAAGGCTTTAACAGTGGAGCAGTTTATCATTTGTTCCTCCTCTCTTCAATTACAGTTCTTGCAATTCTTTGTTAATTCTGAGTGACACTGCAGTCTCTAGGGCAATTTATATGACATCTGATTGGCTATGATGCCTTCAATTTCAGTGTGACATTGCAGAAAGGAGTGAGCTCTGATTTCGGTTTATGTGACAGGTAATATGGTATTTGATTGGCTGTATCACCCACCTGTGTTGTAAAGGTATATAAAAGGCTCTGGAAGGGGGGAGCAGCAGCAGCAGCAAAATCTTTTATCAAGCACCCAAATGATCACTAAAACATAACTGGCATATTATTGATAAGGAAAGAAGGGGACATTGTCTATTGCAATTCTACAATGCTAAAAAGGGAAAACATTACAAGAAAAGGTAACATTTATTGTCCCTATAACTGTTAGCTGCACTTACGCACATGTGCTGCTATAAAGAAGTTGGGGAAAAATAAAATGTTATGAAAAAGCATCAGTCCTGTAAGTCTGCAAAGTAATGTAATGTCAGCCATAGATAAACTGCTGCTTTGGGTATTGCTCTTGGTTCAAAATATTCAAATGTAGACGGAAATGCTGACTCGGGGCCCAATTCACTAAAGGCTGATGAGATTCTATAAGAATGCTCGCTGGTCTTTCTATTTCCCTGGTGGAATTATATAAAGCCACTTTTTTTTTTTAACACTTTTTTTATTGAAGTCATAAACAAATGTAACAATAGTAACACATCCAACAACTGTGACAGATAAGAAGAATACAGTGCTAATACCATGATATTGCCAAGTCAACAATACAAGTTATGCCATCCTAATATGTATTTATGAGTTTAAAGAGTGGTACACGATGAGGATTATTAAAAGGGTGGAGAAGCTATAATTGGCTGGTGACATGAAAAAGCAAGGAGGTTGACTAGGCAGTAGGGCTAAATAGAAGGGGCATATAAATCCCGTTTATTAAAGGCATTAGCAAAGAGTTTGGGCTATCAAGATTAAGACCTCAATTTTATATTTTATATAATATGTAGATTAGAAGTGACCCCGCCTTGTGATAGATAAACATACCATAAAATATTTATTTAAGAAATATAGAAGCAAGGGGGGGGGGTAGTTTCATGGGAGTAGGGGAAGGGGAGATATAGAGTATATTCTCCACATTGCCATAAAGAGCATTTATAAAGTTATATAATCTAGTAAAAGTGGGACAGATGTGGATTAGTTTATGTTTGGCCGCTTATTGACCAAATTAGCGGGGAGAGGGGTAAGGGAATGCAGCAGGCAAGAGCCGCTCAAAGTGGAGTGGGGAAGGGAATGGGGGCGGAACCATACAGGACAGGAGAATAGGTAGTGAAGGACTTATTATATGGTTACAAGGGTGGACTTCACAGGAAGGACCTGTTGTTTACATAACTAATAGGGAGGGGCATAGCTTTATCAGGGTAAAGTAATTAACTAAATAAGGTGTTATGCTCATATAAAAAGAAAGTAATAACACTATAGGGGGCTCTCATGGTAGTAGCAGGAAGAAAAAGCCAGTGATTTAATATTATAGATATACCCAATAAGAAAAATCTCGAAGGGCCACTACTTGTAGAGGCAGACGAATAAACATTAAGGTAATACATATAAACAACAAGCTATAAGTATTAGTTCCATATATATCTATCAAACATATTTGGAATATATAGTGAATATACAACCCAATAAACCTTAAAAGACAAGGTGGCTGGTTTAGGGGTACTGCAGAATATTGATTAGGTATTCTAAAGCCATTAGATAGAAATAGCCAAATTTAGTGGGGCAGTCACTATGCTAGTTTATAGTCTAGAAGGGGATAAGTGACTACGCTAAAATATTCATTTGGCTTTCTGTTTAGTATATAGATAGTGGCAGCAAGGCTATTCTTCAAATACCATAGATCCCAAAACTATTCTGGTAGCACGCAGGGGGTATAGTGCGATGAGACTATATGCGTAACAAAAGGTATTAGGTAGATATACACTAATTAGAGCTATGTTCTCTTAGTTTGGCACAAACAGCACTTCTCTAGATAAAGGTTTTAGGTAACATAGATACCATCACTATACGACAGAAGAGGGAGTGCTGGCCTAACAAAGCAATGCATGAACAGAACAAATATACAACATACTAAAACAGCAATTAACAACTGGAACATTTTACCTATATAAGGACATATTGTGATGTGAGTCAAGATACATATACACACTCTTATATGGCTAAAGGTTCTCTATAGCCTGTGAGTAAAGAGGACCATATAGGTGTAAATGTAAATGCAAAACTTTTATACATATATAGAGAAACTACGGATGATCAGGCTGAACAACCCAGAGTTCCCAGAACACAGAGTACAATTATATAGAGTAGTATTTAGAGGAGGTAAGACAAGTAACATAAGTGCGGTAATATAGAGGAATATATAAAGCATACAGAGACAACAGGTCGTGAGGGACCAGTACTAAATACAACAAATAATACATGCTAGTATTAGTTAGGTTTAAGGACTAAAGAGAAGTTCCCCATCTCTCAGAGTTATAACTCGTCATTTAAGGGTCAGACTAGTACATAATGAAGATCTTGCATTGTCTGATAGTGGGGTAATGTGGCCAAACAGTAGCAGTGAACATAACCTCAACACGGACCGGTCATTGTCTGAAAGTCAGGAAGAATTTTGCCAATCCCTGCCTTATGGAACTCAATTTTTAATGGGATGGAAAATTCTGCTGGTTGCCGAGTCGGTATATCTCTCTCATGAGATCGTCCAGAGTTGACTGAGCTATGCGGTACCTGTATCCAAACTCCCAGCTGGGAGAACTGGCAGAGTAGGGCATTCAGCATGTCTCTGAGCTGGAGTGGCTGCGCGGCAGCAACCATCGCAATACAGGGCTGTAAAGAAGTGGAGAATCTCCGATCACATATCAAAGCTGTGGACGGCCGCCTCACCGCGACAGGCAGGACGGGTTTTGTCCAAGGAGTTAAAGGAGCGTCTCCCCCAGAGTACATGACCGAGGTAAATCCAGGTACTCCCACTGATGTACAGGACAAACACATCTGAAACCAGCTTGGGCTGTGGGGGGGAAATTTTAACCTGGTCCGTCTCGCCTGTCGTCGCTGCAGGTGTGGTGTATATCATGGCGGTTACAGGATAGGTTTCCCTGCAGCCTCCCGCTGCGCGCACTTCAGGAGCGCGAACTGGTGAGTTCTGACTGGAGGCCTCCAGGGCAGGGCGTCCAAATACGGACCTCAAGGTGAAACCAAGATCTGCTTGGTGGGAGCCGAGGCGGGAGTTGAGCTTGGCCAGTGCGCTCATGAGATCCATTGCTTCTGAGAATGGAGTGTCGCTGGGTATGCAGTGGTATCTTGTTGTAATTGCTTGTAAGGAGGGCCTTATGTGTTAGCTCTCGGTACACGATGTATGAAAGTAGTCCACCAGACCTTAGATTTGGCAGGTTAGGTATGTAGAGTGGTGTCCATCTTAGTGGAGCAGCCTACCACATGGCTCCTAGCACGGACTTGAAGTAGCTCTGTTGACCAGCTTTTCGGTCTAATCATCTACCACGATACTGATAGGTCCTCATATTGTTATAAACTAAATAGATCCTGATTAAAGTAGGTAAAGTTAGTATATTAGCTCATTTTCTAAAGTGGGTTCAGGAGCTCAGCTAAGATGCGTCCTTCCATTGCAGTAGTTGTCTCCGCCCCATAAAGCCACTTTTTATCCTGAAAACAGGGTGTCTCTCTAAGGGGCATATACTGGATTTTCATACGGGAAGGAGATGCATACATTACAATGTATGCACAATAAAAATTGTAATTTAAAAATCATACAAAAAGAATAATTGAATTATTCACACAAAAATACACAAAAAAAAGTTTTATTGCTAAGGTGGATAAAAAAATTGCAACAAAATTGATCAGCAAAAATAATATTTGCATTAAGATTACACAGGAATAAATCATATTAAAAATGCACAGCATAAATCGTAAGTTAAAGGGACAGTCAACACCAAAATGTTTATTGTTTAGATAACACCTTTACTACAAATTCCTCAGCTTTGCACAACCAACATTGTTATATTTATATACTTTATAACATTTAAACCTCTAAATTTCTGCCTGTTTCTAAGCCACTACAGACTGCCTCTTATCACATGCTTTTTTTATTAGTTTTTCACAACAGGAGACTGCTAGTTCATGTGGGCCATATAGATAACATTGTGCTCAAGCCCATGAAGTTGTGCACAACACAGCACTAATCCGCTAAAATGCAAGTCAATAGATAATAAATAAAAAGTCATGTAAAAAGGGGGATTTCAGTAGAGGCTTAGATACAAGGTAGTCACAGAGGTTAAAAGTGTTTTAATATAACCGTGTTGGCTGTGCAAAACTGGGGAACGGGTAATAAAGGGATTATCTATCTTTTTAAACAATAAAAAAATTGGAGTTGACTGTCTCTTTAAGTACATTGGATGTGCAAAAAACAGAAAAAGGTGTACACACCACTAGGCTAGGTATGAGAAAACATTCATATTCTGTTTTTGTTGTAGAAAAAAATGCAGAATATGCCCGCAGACAGCAGCTTTTAGCTATTTTCTGCTCCTGATTTATTAGTGAAAAAACATAATTTATGTAAGAACTTACCTGATAAATTCCTTTCTTTCATATTAGCAAGAGTCCATGAGCTAGTGACGTATGGGATATACATTCCTACCAGGAGGGGCAAAGTTTCCCAAACCTTAAAATGCCTATAAATACACCCCTCACCACACCCACAATTCAGTTTAATGAATAGCCAAGAAGTGGGGTGATAAAAAAGGAGAGAAAGCATCAAAAAAAATTTAAGGAATTGGAATAATTGTGCTTTATACAAAAAAATAATAACTACCACAAAAAAAGGGTGGGTCTCATGGACTCTTGCTAATATGAAAGAAAGGAATTTATCAGGTAAATTCTTACATAAATTATGTTTTCTTTCATGTAATTAGCAAGAGTCCATGAGCTAGTGACGTATGGGATAGTAGATACCCAAGATGTGGAACTTCCACGCAAGAGTCACTAGAGAGGGAGGGATAAAATAAAGACAGCCAATTCCGCTGAAAAAGAGAATCCACAACCCAAATCAAAAAGTTTTAATCTTATAATGAAAAAAACTGAAATTATAAGCAGACGAATCAAACAGAAACAGCTGCCTGAAGTACTTTTCTACCAAAAACTGCTTCAGAATAAGAAAACACATCAAAATGGTAGAATTTAGTAAAAGTATGCAAAGAAGACAAAGTTGCTGCTTTGCAAATCTGATCAACAGAAGCTTCATTCCTAAAAGCCCAGGAAGTAGAGACTGACCTAGTAGAATGAGCTGTAATCCTTTGAGGCGGGGACTTACCCGACTCCACATAAGCATGATGAATCAAAGACTTTAGCCAAGATGCCAAAGAAATGGCAGAAGCCTTCTGACCTTTTCTGGAACCAGAAAAGATAACAAATAGACTAGAAGTCTTTCTAAAATCTTTAGTAGCTTCAACATAATATTTTAAAGCTCTAACTACATCCAACGAATGTAATGACCTTTCCTTAGAATTCGTAGGATTAGGATATAATGAAGGGACAACAATTTCTCTACTAATGTTGTTAGAATTCACAACCTTAGGCAAAAATTGAAATGAAGTCCGCAACACTGCCTTATCCTGATGAAAAATCAGAAAAGGAGATTCACAAGAAAGAGCAGATAACTCAGAGACTCTTCTGGCAGAAGAGATAGCTAAAAGGAACAATACTTTCCAGGAAAGTAATTTAATGTCCAGAGAATGCATAGGCTCAAACGGAGGAGCCTGTAAAGCTGACAAAACCAAATTAAGACTCCAAGGAGGAGAGATTGACTTAATGACAGGTTTGATATATACCAAAGCCTGTACAAAACAATGAATATCAGGAAGATGAGCAATCTTTCTGTGAAAAAGAACAGAAAGAGCAGATATTTGTCCTTTCAATGAATTTGCAGACAAACCTATATCCAAACCATCCTGAAGAAATTGTAAAATTCTAGGAATTCTGAAAGAATGCCATGAGAATTTATGAGAAGAACACCAAGAGATATAAGTCTTCCAAACCCGATAATAAATCTTTCTAGAGACAGATTTTCGAGCCTGTAACATAGTATTAATTACTGAGTCAGAGAAATCTCTATGACTAAGAATTAAGCGTTCAATTTCCATACCTTAAAATTTAATGATTTGAGATCCTGATGGAAAAAAGGACCTTGAGATAGAAGGTCTGGTCTTAACGGAAGTGTCCAAGGTTGGCAACTGGCCATCCGAACAAGATCCGCAAACCAAAACCTGTGTTGCCATGCTGGAGCCACCAGCAGTACACATGAGCGCTCCATTAGAATTTTGGAGATTACTTTCGGAAGAAGAACTAGAGGCGGAAAGATATAAGCAGGATGATAATTCCAAGGAATTGATAACGCATCCACTGCTTCCGCCTGAGGATCCCGAGATCTGGATAGATACCTGGGAAGTTTCTTGTTCAGATGAGAGGCCATCAGATCTATTTCTGGGAGACCCCAGATTTGCACAATCTGTAGAAAAACCTCTGGATGAAGAGACCATTCGCCCGGATGTAACGTCTGGCGACTGAGATAATCCGCTTCCCAATTGTCTACACCTGGGATGTGAACCGCAGAAATTAGACAGGAGCTGGATTCTGCCCATACCAGTATCCAAGATACTTCTCTCATAGCTTGAGGACTGTGAGTCCCACCTTGATGATTGACATATGCCACGGTCGTGACATTGTCTGTTTGAAAACAAATAAATGATTCTCTCTTTAGAAGAGGCCAGAACTGAAGAGCTCTGAAAATCGCACAGTGTTCCAAAATGTTTATTGGTAATCTCGCCTCCTGAGATTCCCAAACCCCCTGCGCTGTCAGAGATCCCCATACAGCTCCCCAACCTAAAAGACTCGCATCTGTTGAGATCACAGTCCAGGTTGGACGAACAAAAGAGGCCCCTTGTATTAAACGATGGTGATCCATCCACCAAGTTAGAGATGATCGAACATTGGGATTTAAGGATATTTTTTGTTATATCCTTGTATAATCCCTGCACCACTGGTTCATCTTACAAAGCTGAAGTGGTCTCGTATGAAAACGAGCAAAAGGGATCGTGTCCGAAGCAGCAGTCATGAGACCTAAAATCTCTATGCATAATGCTACCGAAGGGAACAATTGAGACTGAAGGTTTCGACAGGCTGAAACCAATTTCAGACGTCTCTTTTCTGTCAGAGACAGAGTCATGGACACTGAATCTATTTGGAAACCTAAAAAGGTTACTCTTGTCTGAGGAATCAAAGAACTTTTTGGTAAATTGATCCTCCAACCATGTCTTTGAAGAAACAACACAAGTTGATTCGTGTGAGATTCTGCAGAATGTAAAGACTGAGCGAGTACCAAGATATCGTCCAAATAAGGAAATACCGCAATACCCTGTTCTCTGATTACAGAGAGAAGGGCACCTAGAACCTTCGAAAAGATCCTTGGCGCAGTTGCTAGACCGAATGGAAGGGCAATAAACTGGTAATGCTTGTCTAGAAAAGAGAATCTCAGAAACTGGTGGTGATCTGAGTGAATAGGAATATGCAGGTATGCATCCTGTAAGTCTATTGTAGACATATAATGCCCTTGCTGAACAAAAGGCAGAATAGTTCTTATAGTCACCATTTTGAATGTTGGTATCCTTACATATCGATTCAATATTTTTAAATCCAGAACTGGTCTGAAAGAATTCTCTTTCTTTGGCACAATGAATAGATTTGAATAAAACCCCCATAATTACCCCAGCTAACTCTAGGTCTGAAACACATTTCAGAAACGCCTGAGCCTTCACTGGGTTTACCGGAATGCGTGAGAGAAAAAATCTTCTCACAGGTGGTCTTACCTTGAAACCTATTCTGTACCCTAGAGAAACAATGTTCTGAATCCAAGCATTGTGAATCGAATTGCTCCAAACATCTTTGAAAAATCGTAACCTGCCCCCTACCAGCTGCGCTGGAATGAGGGCTGCACCTTCATGCAGATTTAGGAGCAGGTTTTGACTTTCTGAAAGGCTTGGATTTATTCTAGACTGGATTAGGTTTCCAAAAGGAAACCGTTCCTTTAGGAGAAGGGTCGGGCTTTTCTGGGTAAAATATCTAAAGACATATACCTGACATAAATTCTAATGATATCAAAAATGGCATCACAGACAAAGTTATTAGCATGTTGAAGAAGTTTAACAATGCTATATGCATTATGATCTGTTACTTGTTGCGCTAAAGTCTCCAACCAAAAAGTTGAAGCTGCAGCAACATCAGCCAAAGATATAGCAGGTCTGAGTAAATTGCCTGAACATAAATAAGCTTTTCTTAAAAAAGATTCAATCTTTCTATCCAAAGGATCTTTAAACAAAGTGCTATCTGCCGTAGGAATAGCAGTACGTTTAGCAAGGGTAGAGATAGCTCCATCGACTTTAGGGATTTTATCCCAAAACTCCAATCTATCAGATGGCACAGGGTACAATTTCTTAAACCTTGGAGAAAGAGTAAATGAAGTACCCAAACTATCCCATTCCCTAGCAATCACATCTGAGATAGCATCAGGAACTGGAAAAACTTCCGGAATTAACACATGAGGCTTATAAACCGAATTTAAACGTTTAGCAGCTTTAGTATCAGGAGGACTGGATTCCTCCATATCTAATGCAATCAAAACTTCTTTTAGCAATGAACGAATAAACTCCATTTTAAATAAATATGAGGATTTATCAGAATCAATATCTGTAGTAGAATCTTCTGATCCAGAAAAAACCTCATCAGACTCAGATAAGTCAGAATGATGACGGTCACCTACAAACTCATCTGAGATGTGAGAAGTCTTGAAAGACCTTTTACGTTTATTGGAAGGAGGAATAACAGACAGAGCCTTCCTAATAGATTTAGAAACAAATTATTTTAAATTAACAGGTAAATCCTGAACATTAGATGTTGAAGGAACAACAACAGGTAAAGGATTATTACTAATGGAGACACAATCAGCATTGGAAAGTTTATCATGGCAGCTTTCACAAACTACAGCTGGAGGAATAGATACCACAAGTTTACAACATATGCACTTAACTTTGGTAGGACCAGCATCAGGCAACGTCTGTTCATTAGTAGATTTTGATCCAGGGTCGGGATGAGACATCTTGCAATATGTAATAGAAAAAACAACATATAAAGCAAAATTATCAAATTCCTTAAATGACAGTTTCAGGAATGGGAAAGAATGCAAAAAAATAAGCTTCTAGCAACCAGAAGCAATGAAGAGAAATGTTTAAATAATGTGAACAAAAGAGACGCCCCATTTTTTTGGCGCAAAAAATGTCTAAATATGCATGCGTAATAGAATACAACTTTCGGTAAAAAAGTGACAAAAATTTTTAGCGCCAGAAAAAGAACGCGCCAAAAATATCGAAATAAAAAGGAACATTTCCCGCCCCCGCGAGCTTAACAGCACGCAGGAAAAAAATGGCCAAATGAAAAATTTTTCAAGGTAAGAAAAAATAATTAAATGCATTATCCCAATAATGAAACTGACAGTCTGAGAATAAGGAATACCGTTTATCCTGAATCAAGGCAAATATAAGTATATAGACATATATTTAGAAATTTACATATAAAGTGCCCAACCATAGCGCAGAGTGTCACAAAGAATAAGACATACTTACCCCAGGATACTCCTCCACATAAAAGCAGATAGCCAAACCAGTACTGAAACGACAATCAGTAGAGGTAATGGTATATAAGAGTATATCGTCGATCTGAAAAGGGAGGTAGGAGAAGAAATCTCTACGACCGATAACAGAGAGCCTATGAAAAAGATCCCCTAGAGGTAGACCATTGTTCTCGAATAGGCAATACTCTCTTCACATCCCTCTGACATTCGCTGCACTCTGAGAGGAAAACCGGGCTTCAACCTGTTGCGAAGCGCATATCAACGTAGAATCTAAGTACAAACTTACTTCACCACCTCCACGGGAGGCAAAGTTTGTAAAACTGAATTGTGGGTGTGGTGAGGGGTGTATTTATAGGCATTTTAAGGTTTGGGAAACTTTGCCCCTCCTGGTAGGAATGTATATCCCATACGTCACTAGCTCATGGACTCTTGCTAATTACATGAAAGAAAGTGAAACACACAAATATCTGGATTTGCACATGCCTTCACACCACTATAAAAACATTTTATATAGGCAAGAATATTTGTTAAGAAACAATGCTGTAGGATAAAACAAAACAAAAAGAGCTGGAGCCAACTGGCGACGAGAGTGTACGCATCCTAGAGCAGCTCCGTGTCACAGTCAGTAAAAAGCCATTAAAAATGGGTTTATTTGCCACAACCAACTCCACACAAAGTTTGCCAGGCTGTGGGACATCTCAGGCTTAATACCCACAGGATTTTATTTGACCGCAGCGATCCAGAGCCGGAGCTCCGGGAAACACAGCACCTGGCCTGACAAGGAATCGCAATAGTTTCCGCATGGAGACCTTTGCATTATACGACAGCCCGGACGAGAGAGCTGTGGCTTGCAGACACCCTTGACACCTGTTGTGACCATCATGCAGGCAAAAAAGAGTCACAGAATAAAGAGGAGGACTCGGCGTGGAGGCCCACTCTTCGTGCGAATCGCCATCATCTCCTATATGGCTACTTAAGACTGTGATAACCTCCACTACAGCTCCCATCTTAAAGGGATAGTCTAGTCAAAATTAAACTTTCATGATTCAGATAGAGCATACAATTTTAAGCAACTTTCTTATTTACTCCTAGTATTAATTTATCTTCGTTCTCTTGGAATCTTTATTTTAAAAAGCTGGAATGTAAGCTTAAAAGCCGACCCATTTTTGGTTTAGCACCTAGGTAGCGCTTGTAGATTGGATAGCTGCATTTAGACATCAATCAGCAAGCGCTACCCAGGTGCTGACTATGTTATCCCTTTGACTATCTGGTTACCCAACTCCCTTGCCTTCTCCCACCGCAGCATTAACAGAGTTTAGGCCTAAGGACTCAGTGGAAAACATCTGCTGCACGCCTATTCCCTACAACACATTAGCCAAAAAGTTGAGACACAACAAAACCTACCCAGTGCCTCGGCCTACCTACCAGTCTGACAGAGACACTTCAGAGATAAACTACATAGATTGTGACTGTTTCCCTACTCATGAAGACAGGCTATACTAGACAAGCTTGGCAATACCTGACACCAGGACTCTCTCACCCCTCCCTATCTACTCGCCTCTAGTGGGTATTGTCCATGCTCCTTACCCTTTTACCGCCCTATATGGGTAGGTCCCTATTAGAGAGGACTGAGGTGACATGCACTACCTTGGCTTATTCCAAAGCTAAACTGAGATCTGCGTCATGTAAATAACAACCAAGAATAGCCTTGACCCCATCAGTCCCCACTTTCAACGCTCCACCTGTGTGACCACAGCTTGAATGTAACCGAAACATTCCTAATTACAACTTATCAAGATCTCATACACCTATCATCTAGGCTACAATGTCTCAATCTTTTTCGAAAAAACTACTCTACACCCAAATGGACTGTGGCAGACCATTTCCACCAACCAACTGTGTCGACACATACCTCCTCTGACGAGGAAAGCCAGGAAAATGTCAATGCATTAGGATGCTCAAGTGAATGCAACACTAAAGCACCACTTATCTTCTACCTCCCAGAATGAACCACTATATAACATCCTAGGGGACTCTATAAAGTCACTGCTGGCCTCCCACCACGACTCCCTCTCTAAAAAGGGCCATGCTGACCTTAAGAGGGATATCTCTGCAATAGGGGAGCGAACAGACACTCTCAAGCGTAAACAAGAAGATCTCATGATAGACCACGCCAATCTCCTGAGCTACTCCCAAAATCTGGCAACACAAATATCTGATCTTGAGAATATGCTAGCTGACCTGGAGGACAGGTCGTGATGTAACAACATCCGAATCAGAGGAGTTCCTGAGTCTGTGTCACCCCAAGATCATGGTTGTCACGGCTTGTTAAGTTTACATTCACTTTAATGCTGCTAAATCTACAGTAACAAAATGTAATAGTAAATACATTATAGCAGTGATGTGCAGTCACTAGAGGCAGGTGAGGCAGTGCTTCACCTCTCATATGGGCAAAAATATATATTTTTTTATTGGCTTTAAAAAAAAATTGTAATTTTTTTTCCCCCAGCATTTTTTTTCCCCTCACAGCTACATGTTGTGCAATGGAGAGGCACAAGCAGATCTGCCCACCATTACACAACATGCTGCGCCATCTACTGGATGCAAGTGGTTAAGATCATTGCATGGCCCATTAACTGCTTATTTGAGGCAGTCCTATTTGGGCTGAACCAATCCAGCGAGAGACATTAGTAAGTGGAACATAGGGTTGGGGCTGGATGTTAAATCATATAAAACAAAACAAAAATGGAAAAAAACAACTTTCATATATTTTGTTGCTGTCCTGTGAACCTGCTAGCTTTGCTAAAGTGAAAAAGAGAGTTCTGTTCTTCCCCTCTAAGTGCAGTGGAATGTGCCACTGTCACTTCCTGAATCCTTATACAGAGCAGGAAGAGAGGCACAGAGAGCACTGCAGTGTTTTAGCCACATCTTATTAAAGTAAGATTTTACTGAAAGGGATTCTGTTAGTGAAAATGATAATTTAATGATTGTGGTTTAGTGTTTTTTTAATCTTTTACAGCAGGGTCGTTTTTGTATTTTGTTTACTCAAACTTTACACCCACTAACTTAGCAGCTTGCCTCTGTACTTCACACTAAATTATAGACTCATTTTCTGAACTCTCTGTAGCTCTGCTATTTTATTACTTTAAAATGCAGTGGTCCCCCCCCCCCCCCCTTGTGTGTGTGTGTCTCTCTCTCTATCTATCCATCTCTCTCCTTATGTGTTGTTCTCCCCCATGGTCTCTTTCTCTCTCTGTCTCTCTTCCTCCCCCTCTGACTCTCATCCCTTATGTAATGAAAGAATCTATAAGCATAATTTGCAGCATTAAAGTAAAAAGTATGTTTTAAACATATTTTAATGGGCATGGATTTCTAGATCTCATAATCAGAGCAAGCATTGTGTTATCTGGCAAGAGTTTGTTACAATCCTTTTAGACTAAAATCAGATGTTTACTAAGTTGACCAGTTTTCCAAGATACCATTTAAAGGGACATGAAACCCATATGAAACCCATATGCAAATTTAAATAACTTTCCAATTAACATCTAATATCTAATTTTCTTTATTTTTTTGATGTCCTTTGTTGAAAATCATATCTAAATATGCTCAGTAGCTGCTGATTGGTGGCTGCACATAGATACCTCATGTGATTGGCTCACCCATGTGCATTGATATTTCTTCAACAAAGGATATCTAAAGAATGAAGGCGTATCCTAGCCACTACCTCACCAACCTCTGACGTCACTGCACGTCACTGCATTATAGTAATACACAATAGTGTATTTAATCTATACATCCAGCGGGGCTCATTTTGTAATAACAATTTATCTACATCACCACCTTAGTGGTGCTATTTAACCCCTTAGTGACCACAGCACTTTTCAATTTTCTTACCGTTAGGGACCAGGGCTAGTTTTACATTTCTGCAGTGTTTGTGTTTAGCTGTAATTTTCCTCTTACTCATTTACTGTACCCACACATATTATATACCGTTTTCCTCGCCATTAAATGGACTTTTTAAAGATATCATTATTTTTATCATATCTTATAATTTACGATAAAAAAAATATTAAATATGATGAAAAAATGGAAAAAGACACACTTTTTCTAACTTTGACCCCCAAAATCTGTTACACATCTACAACCACCAAAAAACACCCATGCTAAATAGTTTTTAAATTTTAACGTGAGTTTAGAAATACCAATGTTTACATGTTCTTTGCATTTTTTGCAAGTTATGGGGCAATACATACAAGTAGCACTTTGCAATTTCCAAACCATGGACCCGATCCGATATGCAGCGTCGCCCACAAAAGCCGGCGACGCCGAATTTTGCGTGGGTTTGGTATCCTTTATACGGCATAACCTAGAAGTTACGCTCGTATATTTCTGCCTTCGCCAGTAGTTTTTTGGGCCATAGGCAGGTATACCAAACCCGCGCAGTTTGGTATCCAATATACAGCGTAAGGACTTACGTGGCGAAAATGGAGAAATTCTACTCCATTTTCACCTCGCCACAAAATGCAGCCGTAGTAAGCCTTAAGCTATATTAAACTACCCCCTAATGTGAGCCCCTTACACCGCCGCCATCTACCTTACCTACCCCCTAAAGTGAGCCCCTTACACCGCCGCCATCTACCTTACCTACCCCCATAAGTGAGCCAACCGGAATTAAGGTAGAAAAATCTGATTGGCTGATTGAATCAGCCAATCAGATTCAAGTTCAATCCGATTGGCTGATTGGTTTAGCCAATCGGATTGAACTTGAATCTGATTGGCTGATTCAATCAGCCAATCAGATTTTTCTACCTTAATTCCGATTAGCTGATAGAATCCTATCAGCCAATCAGAATTCGACGGACGCCATCTTGGTTGACATCATTTAAAGGTACCTCATTCCTCATTCAGTTGTCGTGCCGGATGGATGCTCCGCAGCGGAGGAGCGAAGAAAGAAGATTGAAGATGCCGCTTTGCTTGAAGACATCGCCGGATGGAAGAAGACTTCTCTGCCGCTTGCTTGAAGACATCGCCCGGATGGAAGAAGACTTCTCTGCCACTTGCTTGAAGACATCGCCGGATGGAAGAAGACTTCTCTGCCGCTTGATTGAAGACATCGCCCGGATCGGATGAAGAGTTCTGCCCGGATGGGTGAATACAAGGTAGGGAGATCTTCAGAGGGGTAGTGTTAGGTTTATTTAAGGGGGGTTTGGGTTAGAGTAGGGGTATGTGGGTGGTGGGTTGTAATGTTGGGGGGTGGTATTGTGTGTTTTTTTTACAGGCAAAAGAGCTGATTTATTTGGGGCATGCCCCACAAAAAGGCCCTTTTAAGGGCTGGTAAGGTAATAGAGCTGTTAACTTTTGTATTTTAGAATAGGGTAGGGAATTTTTTTTATTTTGGGGGGCTTTATTATTTTATTAGGGGGCTTAGAATAGGTGTAATTAGCTTAAAAATCTTGTAATCTTTTTTTATTTTTTGTATTTTAGTGTTTTTTTTTTTTTTGTAATTTAGTTTAGTTTATTTAATTGTATTTTAGTTTAGATATTTGTAGTTTATTTAATTTATTGATAGTGTAGTGTTAGGTGTATTTGTAACTTAGGTTAGGATTTATTTTACAGGTAAATTGGTAATTATTTTAACTAGGTAGCTATTAAATGGTTATTAACTATTTAATAGCTATTGTACCTAGTTAAAATAAATACCAAGTTATCTTTAAAATAAATATAAACCCTAAAATAGCTACAATGTAATTATTAATTACATTGTAGCTATCTTAGGGTTTATTTTATAGGTAAGTATTTAGATTTAAATAGGAATATTTTAATTAATAATATTAATATTAATTAGATTTATTTTAATAAGAATTTAGTTAGGGATGTTAGAGTTACATAGGGTTATTATGCTTAATATGTATATATAAAATAATAATGATATTAACTATATTATCCCTAATATAATTAGGGTTAATATAGTTAATATAGCTGGCGGCAGTGTAGGGGGATTAAATTGGGGGTTAATAATTTTAAAATAGATGGTGGCGGGGTAGGAGCTCACTTTAGGGGGTAGGTAAGGTAGATGGCGGCGGTGTAAGGGGCTCACTTTAGGGGGTAGGTAAGGTAGATGGCGGCGGTGTAAGGGGCTCACTTTAGGGGGTAGGTAAGGTAGAAGGGGGCGGTGTAAGGGGCTCACTTTAAGGGGTAGGTAAGGTAGATGGCGGTGGTGTAAGGGGCTCACTTTAGGGGGTAGGTAAGGTAGATGGCGGCGGTGTAAGGGGCTCACTTTAGGGGGTAGGTAAGGTAGATGGCGGCGGTGTAAGGGGCTCACTTTAGGGGGTAGGTAAGGTAGATGGCGGCGGTGTAAGGGGCTCACTTTAGGGGGTAGGTAAGGTAGATGGCGGCGGTGTAAGGGGCTCACTTTAGGCGGTAGGTAAGGTAGATGGCGGCGGGGTAGGGGCTCACATTAGGGGGTTATAGATTTAATATAGCTGGCGGCGGGGTCCGGGAGCGGCAGTTTGGAGGTTAATAACTTTATTAGGTGGCCGGCGGGGTCCGGGAGCGGCGGTTTAGGGGTTAATACATTTTTTTTTTAAGGATAGTGAGGGGGGATAGCGGATAGAGGGTTAGACGTGTCGGGCTATGTTTGGGAGGCGTGTTAGACAGTATGAGTGATTTTATAACATAGTCAGGTTTTGTAGGCGCCGGCAGTTTCTAAAGTGCCGTAAGTCACTGGCGACTCGAGCCCCATTTGTTTCAAAATTAGCAATAGTTACATTGTAACACTGATATATGTCAGGAATCCCTGAATATCCCTTGACATGTATATATTTTTTTTAGTAGACAACCCAAAGTATTGATCTAGGCCCATTTTGGTATATTTTCATGCCACCATTTCACCGCCAAATGCGATCAAATAAAAAAAACTGTTAACTTTTTTCACTTACATCTTCACAAACTTTAGGTTTCTCACTGATATTATTTACAAACAGCTTGTGCAATTTTAGCACAAATGGTTGTAAATGCTTCTCTCGGATCCCCTTTGTTCAGAAATAGCAGACATCTATGGCTTTGGCATTACATTTTGGTAATTAGAAGGCCGCTAAATGCCGCTGCGCACCACACTTGTATTATGCGCAACAGTGAAGGGATTAATTAGGTAGATTGTAGGGAGCATGTAGGGTTAATTTTAGCTTTAGTGTAGAGATCAGCCTCCTACCTGACACATCCCACCCCCTGATCCCTCCCTGACCACCCCCAAACAGCTCTCTTCCCTCCCCAGTACTAAAATAAAAGGCTTTTTTTTATTTTTATTATATATATTTATTATGCAGTGTTGGATCCCCCTTTGCCCCCAACCTCCCTAATCCCCCCAAACAGCTCTCTAACCCTCCCCCTCTACCTATTTGCCGCCATCTTGGGTACTGTCTGCCAGTACCCAGTTTAGTCAAAATTTAGCTTTTTGTTAAGATGTTTTATAAAATACCCAATTTTTCTGTAGTGTAGCTGCCCCTCCCTAATACCCTACACCCCTCCCAGGTCCCTTTCCCAACAAGTATTTTATATTTATCCCCTCCCTCCTCCTCCTTCCCATAGACATTCAAAGTCTCAGCACTAATCATACACACGCTCCCACTGCCCCCCCTCCCCCGTGCGCGACAGTCCCCTTCAATAACAGGATCTGGAACTGCCTCCAGCGATGGGTCACCCACCCACCTCCCTGCTATGGCTCCTACCCACCAACGATCAGCAGCATCGCTGGCCAATGCAGAGAGGGCCACAGAGTGGCCCTCTATGCATCGCTGCCTAAACAAAGGGTATTGCAGGATGCCTCAATATCGAAGAATCAATGCAATACCCTGGAAGTGATCACTATCGCTTCCACCGCTTGAAACCCCAGAGGACGTGCCAGGCATGTCCTTTGTCATTAACTGACATTTTTTGTAGGACGTGCCTGGCACGTCCTCGGACGTTAAGGGGTTAATGTGTTGTATGCCAGTTACTTTCATAATGGTAAAATCTGAACCATGATGTGTTTCAAGGTGCCTAGCAACCAGGCTGTCTTGTACCTTGCCTTTTATGTTGTCCCTGTGTTCCCTGACCCGATCTTTTAGGTCTCGTTTCGTTTTCCCTAGGTAACACATGGGACAAGAACAATGTAAGAGATAGATTACACCTGTTGTGTTGCAAGTGATCCATTGCCTAATATCATATTGCTTATTAGTATTGGTTCCAAATTTGTTTTTTGTATAAACCTGCAATATACACAATGTCCGCATGGACTACATCCCTGCCATCTATTCATTGCACCTAACCATGTCTGTGATGTTACCCCTTTCCTATATATTTACTCTGCACCAATCTATCTTTGAGGTTTGGAGCCCTTCGTGAAGATAGTAGGGGATAATCGCCAATGCATTCTTTGAGTTCAGCATCTGCAGTTAAGATATGCCAAAAAAATTTCATTACACATCTAAGTTGATTCCAATGTGAATTGTATTTTGTTATAAAGCGGACCTTGCCCTTGTCTTTCTCCTCCCTGTTCTGGTTATATGCATAGGCACTGTGGCTGAGCTCTGTAGCAACCCAAGGGTTGCAGGTTTGATCCCCTGGCGAGGTCCACTCAGCCTTTTATCCTTTTGAGGTTGATAAAATGAGCAGCGCCTTGAGACCCTTACGGGTGATTAGCCGCGCTTTACAAGCACCCAATACATACATATATAGCATGTCCCGTCTCGGCTCTTACTCATGTATAGGGAGTATGGATCTGTGTATTTAAGTAGCAATATAAGGCTTGAGTGTGTGTAAACACTTATGTGCTCATTTCTAAACCTGTAATTGCTCTCTATTGAAAAACACTGTTTTCCAGGCCTGTATATGCGTTGTTTGATATTGTGTGTTTTTTAAATGTATGTGATTTTGCTTTTGTTTCTTATTTGGTTGAGTTTTGCGCTACTGACATCAGTGAAGGGGTGTAAATAAAATATTTTTCTTTATTGGATCTGAGTGCTGCCTTGTCATTCTTGAATATTCACTTACATAGTGACTAATTTTCTATTTACATTTATTTTATTTGTTATATCTCATATGTTGCAGTTGTTTATTGTACACCACACTCCCAGGTTTTCACTTGTCACTGTTAAGATTAACTTTTCACTATGCACTACACATTAGTAAATATCCAAAGTGCCACACACAAATATATCTTACTGATATCTAACACTAGAGCGTAACTTTCTACACTACCTTTTGTAACATAGGGGTGGCCTACCATTTTCATGTTCCCTCATCCCCTTCTTATTCTAGGCTGACCATATTGCCGCTTTAAAAAGGGACACATATGAAAAATACATAGGTCAGGGCTGTTTAAAGAAATGGTTTTGTATAAGAACCCTCACATATGTATTTTTCATATGTGTTCCTTCTTAAAGCGGCAATATGGTCAGCCTATCTTATTCCTTTCTGCAGTGTAGTGAAGTATAGAGAGGTACGACCCACTCTGTACATTGTGCGCACCCTGCACCTAGTGTATTATCTGCTTTGCCTTTATTTTCACTTTAAAGGGACACTTAACACCTGAAAGCTAAATTCCTTAAATCTAACTCCTTTTGATTAATGAAACTGAAGTAATCACAGATGTCTATGCCATCTTGGAAGCTGACCACAATTGTTTTAAAAAAAACTGTTTTCAATTACAGTGCTGTACCTGTGCTTGATATTCTTATGTAGGCTGCCATATTGTTACGCGCGTTGCACACAGGACAGGTACACCAACAGGCAGCACATGCTGCTTAGAGGAATCTCGCTCAGTGTGATATGTGTGCTGCAGCATTTGTAAAGACATTTTCTATTTGTAAATGAATAGTATTTTTAACATCATAATATAGTTATTGTAAAAACCAAATTAGTTTTATAATGTTCCCTAAACAAATCTGATGAAGTCAGTGCACGGCTTGGGAACCATACTTGAAAATAGCAAGCTACTGGGAAAAAGGGGAGAGAAGAGTCCTGGGAACAGTGGATAAAGCTTTGCATAGTAAAATACAAGCTCCGTGGTGTGATGGTTATATATAATGGTTCCTGACCTTGCAGTTCATAATACAGCACCTTGAGTTCTTTTCTCTTTCAGCCCTGTAGTGTTAAAACCCTCCTGGGACTTGAAGCGCGACTCCTACTGTCGGCTTGACATAGACAGCCCTGCTCGTCACTGCCAGGGTGTGTGTGCAAACTCCACAACTGCAGCCTGTCACAGCCAGTGAGCATCTGGTAATCTTCAAACTACTGTCTATGTCAGTAGGAGTCGCGCTTCAAGTCCCAGGAGGGTTTTAACATTAGGGCTGAAAGAGAAAGAAACTCCCGGTGCTGTGTTATGTGCTGTGTTATGAACTGCAAGGTCAGGAACCATTAGATATAACGATCACACCACGGAGCTTGTATTTTACTATGCAAAGCTTTATCCATTGTTCCTAGGACTGTTATCTCCCCTCTCCCTCTCTCCCAGTAACTTGCTATTTTCAAGTATGGTGCCTGGAGCCGTGCACTGACATCATAAGATTTGTTTAGGGAACATTATAAAATGTAATTTGGTTTTTACAATAACATTATATTATGATGTTAAAAATACTATTCATTTACAAATAAAAATGCCTCTACAAACGCTGCAGCACACACTCTGCGTGTATTCCTCTAAGCAGCATAGTGCATACATAATAGAGCAATGTGCTTTGTGTGTCACGTGACTGCTGTGCTCATGTAAGTTACAAAATGGCAGCATGCATAGAAACATCAGGCACAGGTACAACATTGTAATTGTATACACTTTTTTTTAACAATTTGGGGTAAGCTGGCAAGATTTCATAGAAATCAATGCTTACTTTCATTTGTTTGATCAGAAGGAGTTAGATTTATGTTTTTTTAGCAGGTGTTTAATGTCCCTTTAAGCAGAGTTTGCAATTTTGTGTAAGCTGACCTGAAGCTGTACAACAGCACCACCCCAACAGAAGGTAAAAGGCGGTACTACACTCAGCTGACAAGTTAAGGGTCCATTTATCACAGCAAGCGACAAGCCAAAATGTATTAATGGCTTAATATAAGCTAAGGGCAAATTATTGGGGGGGGGGGGGGGTTGGCTCCCATGGAAGTCATTGGGAGACCAAAAGATCCTTCTGCTGCCCCAATTTGTCTTACAATAAAAGAAAATCCAATATCTCTATAAACTTCTATGTGTTTTTTTTTTCCAGCAGTCATTTAACAGGTATCAGCCCACTAAGTCTGATCGAAACCAGCAGTGTAACATTGTCCATAGTCATGTACGATTAGTACGCAAAAAATATATTCTCTAATAATTTAATGTAGTGATGGCCAACTTCCTAGTGTACGGGGCCACAAATTAATATTTTAGAAGCCTTAAAGGCCACATAAAAAGATTACAAACTAGGGACAATATACATCTGGCAGCGACGCCAGTGTAACAAATCTTGATCTAATCAAACAGATGTAGAAGTACAAGGGACTGGCAATAAGAACAGGAGACGTAGAAATAGGAGAAATAGGCACTTTACAAATGACTCTCAAAAGAAGGTAACTTTCTCTGATTCTGAGCCTGAATATTCTGATGAAGATAAATTTGCATCCAGCTTTGATGAGCAATCAGGCTCAGAGCCAGACCCAGATTGAACTTTGCCTTGTCCAGTACCAGTGCAGAACATGACAGATCACAAGTCCACTTAGACAGCTAATAAAGGAATATTAAAAGATACTAGTAACCAAGGGGCTAGACCAAAACAGAAGGAAAATTGGAGTGCTAGGCCTCACTTACCCCAGACACCTGTACTAGGTGCCTGTAAACACAAAGAAACTACTGTTAATACTCAGGTTTTTCGATGGGCCAAACAACAACAACCCCCAGAGGGAGGGACAAAAACTATGGGAGATCCAAATACAGGGAATCAAGGAACACACAACCCCAGATACCAACTGAGGGGGGAAAATAACAAGCCCCCCAAAAATTACCAATAAACACTGTCATTAATGTTTCTTCATATCTACTCTCTGAAAAAGAAACAAAAGGTCTAAGCTATGGTTTGGGGTTTGTACCCTCACAAAACTTTTATCTGTTTCAGACCATTTTAGATGTGAAAAGGCTGGTACGGGATCTTAACCTTAAAAAATAGTACTGATTCTGTTCAACCACTGTTGACAGATAAGGCTCAAGATGATTTAACCTTCTCAGATGTCTGTACCCTTACTTCTTTAGACCTCTTAGAATCAGATCCAAGGGACTTAGCACAAAATGACATATAGGTTAGATTGCACAATAAGTCAAATTTCTACCCAATACAAACTAGAGGGAAGTCTTTAGAGGTATTTCCCAAGAGAGTTCTAGAAGACTTAAAGGATTTATCACTAGATACACAGGTAGCCAAACAGAATCTGTCCAGAGTGGAGAGGGACACTATCCCCAGTTTACAGAATAATTTGAATATAGTGATCAAACAATCAGACAAGGAAGGAAGTGTGGGGGTAATGGATAAACAGATGTACCTGAATGAGCCTATGAGACAACTTGGAGATACAGATACCTACCTTCCTTTGCCAAGAGATCCGGCAAACATATAAAACAGCTTAGGCAACTTGTGGATGATGGTGTTGATATGGGTCTAATCGACCAGAAGACCATGCTATATTTACTGGTTGATAGTCTAAATATACCGATCTATCACCATCTCCCCAAAGTGCATAAGGGACTGGATGACATCAAGGGGAGGCCAATAGTTGCAAGAATTGGCTCCCTTTTGGAACCCCTCTCAAATTGGGTTGATCATTTCTTTCAGCCATTGGTATGCAAGCTCCCCAGTTACCTTATGGATACCACACACACTCTAGAAAAGATGGAGAATAATCTCTGGCGTTCAGAATACAGTTCGATGACGATTGACATCATATCCCTGTATTCTTCTATCCCCCATACATTTGGTTTAGAAACCATTGAGTTCTTTCTAGATCTTTACACAAATTTCTCTACTGAACTAAAGGGGTTCCTGATCACAACAATCAGGTTCCTACTAGAGCACAATTATTTAGGGTTTGCAGGGAAATTCTATCTCTAGAGACGTGAAACCACAATGGGGTGAAATTTGCCCCCTACTACACTAACCTCAGTATGGGGTGATGGGAGCGGTTCCATGTCTATGGTGTAAATAACCCCTTTATGTTCTTTATATAGTCAAATATGTGAGATACATTGATGATCTCTTGATTATTTGGACTTCTGACAAAGTAGTTGCTGAAGAATTTGTGGAGTATCTCAATTGTAACACAGTTGGTCTTAAATTCACCTTTGATTGGCAACAATTGGAGATTAACTTCCTGGATATCACACTGAAAGCTTATATTCCAAACAAATGTGTTATTTCGTCCCTTTACAGAAAGCCTATTTCAGGCAATACCCTTCTGCATGCCCGAAGTAACCATCCAAAACACGTGTTCAAGGGCATTGCAAAGGGACAATACATGCGTCTGAAACAAAACTCTTCCCTAGAGAGTACTTTTCTGAAAGAAATTAAGGAATTAACCAATCTCTTCATGTCTAGGGGTTACCCAAAACATGTAGTCGAGAATGCTTACATGGAAGTAAAAAAGTATGGACAGAAGTACTCTCCTAACTCAAAAGCCTGTGAGATGGCTTTGTGACCACCTTCTCTAACCAATAGGAGAACGTTTGCAGCATAGTCAGAAGGAATCTACCCATCCTCATGGGAGACAAACAGTTGAGAGACATAGTTAAGCATGGTTCTAAATGTGTGTATAGAAGATCTACACTTGGTAACATCTTGTCCCCTAGCCTATTGAAAGAGGATAGGTCTGTCAGCTCATGGATGCGTTTTAAAGGCACATACAGGTGCGAGAAAAGGTCATGTAAATCTTGCGACCATGCCCATGTTACTGATATGTTCCATTCTATGAATCCACCGGAGTCCTTTGTCACTAGAGAGTGCATTAACTGAAAAAGTAAATCCGTCATCTACCTAGTTAAGTGCACATCTTGTTCTCACCAATACATTGGCAGAACGACACAAGAGGTGGGCAAACGGATCAAAGAACATCTCTCATACATAGCGGGAGAAAGGTCATGTTCAGCACTTTCCCAGCTTTTTATTGAAACTCATCATGGTAATGTCAGTACGTTTAGATGGCAGGCGATAGAATTAATACCAAGGCCCCCAAGAAGGGGGAAATAAGTTCCAGATCCTATGCCGTCAAAAGGTCTATTGGATCCACAAACTAAATAGTTTGGTCCCTAATGGATTCAATTCGGAAATTCGATCTTGCTTGAATGTGCACACCATTAATAGATCCATCAATAATGGACTATAAGATAACTGTGATGATTACATGGAGGCCGTATATATACAGTATCTCACAAAAGTGAGTACACCCCTCACATTTTTGTAAATATTTTATTGTATCTTTTCATGTGACAACACTGAAGAAATTACACTGCTACAATGTAAAGTAGTGAGTGTACAGCCTGTATAAGTGTACATTTGCTGTCCCCTCAAAAACACTCAATACACAGCCATTAATGTCTAAACCGTTGGCAACAAAAGTGAGTACACCCCTAAGTGGAAATGTCCAAATTGGGCCCAAAGTGTCAATATTTTGTGTGGCCACCATTATTTTCCAGCACTGCCTTAACCCTCTTGGGCATGGAGTTCACCAGAGCTACACAGGTTGCCACTAGAGTCCTCTTCCACTCCTCCATGACATCATAGGTCTGGGCACATACTTGGCCAGTCCATCACCTTTACCCTCAGCTTCTTTAGCAAGGCAGTGGTCATCTTGGAGGTGTGTTTGGGGGTCATTATGTTGAAATACTGCCCGGCGGCCCAGTCTCCAAAGGCAGGGGATCATGCTCTGCTTTCAGTATGTCACAGTACATGTTGGCATTCATGGTTCTCTCAATGAACTGTAGCTCCCCAGAGTTTATCTTGGTCTCATCGGACCATAGGACATGGTTACAGTAATCCATGTCCTTATTCTGCTTGTCTTCAGCAAACTGTTTGCAGGCTTTCTTGTGCATCATCTTTAGATGAGGATTCCTTCTGGGACAACAGCCATGCAGACCAATTTGATGCAGTTTGTGGCGTATGGTCTGAGCACTGACAGGCTGACCCCCCACCCCTTCAACCTCTGCAGCAATGCTGGCAGCACTCATACGTCTATTTCCCAAGGACAAGCTCTGGATATGACGCTGAGCACGTGTACTCAACTTCTTTGGTCGACCATGACAAGGCCTGTTCTGAGTGGAACCTGTCCTATTAAACTGCTTTAAGGTCTTGCCCACCGTGCTGCAACTCAGTTTCAAGGTCTTGGCAATTTTCTTATAGACCATCTTTATGTAGAGCAACAATTCTTTTTTTCAGATCCTCAGAGAGGTGCCATGTTGAACTTCCAGTGACCAGTATGAGAGAGTGTGAGAGCGATAACACCAAATTTAACACACCTGAGACCTAGTAACACTAATGAGTCACTGTCAGGGTGCCAGGAATCAGACTGAGACGAGAAGTGTAAAAATAATCACACCTTTATTAATAGCAAAAAATAATAAAAAGTCTCCCACAAGGGTTTAGCCCAGGCAAGAGCTGTGTCAGAGAGTAACGAGATGAGAAATCCCACCTTAGCTCTGTCAGAGGGAAACACCAGAGGTAACATCTCAAAGTAAATGCCCACCTGGTTCAAAAACCCTCTGCACTGAATAGGATCGCCTCCATATCGCTGAGGTAGAGGTGCAGAACCGGACATGCGCCTGGTAGGCATAGGTGCAGCAGCGGAAACAGGAGCAGCCATAATTTGCGGGACACTTTGGTCCAAATGTGCAGTGCGAGTCAGCAGGGTTTGCAGGGCTAGTGCAAATTGATCCAAGCGGTGATCCTGTTCATCCATCCTGGAAATGATGGCAGGTAAAGGTGGATTATTAGCACCATCAGGATTCATGGCCTTTGTGTAATGTCAGGGTGCCAGGAATCAGACAGACGAGAAGTGTAAAAATAATCACACCTTTATTAATAGAAAAAATTTTAAAAAATCCACAAGTCAAATAACAAGCCAGGAGTCAAAACCAGAGCTGGTAGTCAGACGAGCCAAGTCAGGAGCCAAAGTGAATAGTCAGACGAGCCGGAATCAGGAACAAGGAAAACAGCAGAGTCAGGAACAAGCCAGGGATCAGGAACCAGGAAGGATGTCAGGCAGCCAGGTAATACACAGGAACTCTCACAAACAGGTCTGAGACAACGCAAAGGCAAAGCATATACTGAACAGAGGGCCCTTTAAATAATAAGTGATGACATCACAATTCTGAGACTGCATCCTGTCTCACATGGATGATGCACACCAGTCTGGCCATAAAAGGAAGTGCAGGAAATGAGCAGCATCCCCCACAATGCACCATAGTCAGGAAGAGAGGTGAGTAAAATGGCTGCCAGCAGCACATGGCAAACACAACAGGGAAAAAACCCTGACAGTACCCTCCCCTCAATGACCCCTCCCCTGCGGGAGGACAAAAGGCTTATTGGGGAAACGGGCATGGAAGGCACGGAGGAGGGTGGGAGCATGAACATCAGAGGAGGGAACCCAAAAACGCTCCTCCGGACCATAGCCGCTCCAGTGAACCAAATACTGTACACGGCCCCTGGACATACGAGAGTCAATAATGCTGCTGACCTCATACTCCTCATGGTTGTCAACAAAGATGGGACGGGGACGAGGCAACACAATGGTAAACCGATTACAAACCAATGGTTTCAAGAGGGAGACATGAAAAACATTGGAGATGCGCATAGCAGGAGGAAGGTCAAGAGCGTAGGCCACAGGATTAACCCGTCAGAGTATTCGAAAAGGACCAACATAATGGGGAGCCAATTTATTGGAAGGCACATGAAGGTTCAAGTTGCAGGAGGACAGCCAAACTCTCTCACCAACCTGGTAGGAAGATGCGGGCAGATGCCTACGATCAGCCTGGAACTTTTGGCGCTGCATAGAACGATGAAGGCAATCCTGAATCTGCACCCACGTGGAACGGAGTTGCAGGAGATGCTCCTCCAAAGCCGGAATATCCTGAGACATGAATGAAATGGGCAACAAGGATGGTTGAAACCCATAATTCGCCATGAACAGAGGTAACTTGGAGGAAGCATTAATAGCACTTTTACGAGCAAACTCTGCCCAAGGTAACAGTTCAGACCAATTATTGTGGTGATCTGAGACATAGCAACGGAGGAACTGTTCCAGAGCTTGATTAGACCGTTCCACAGCCCCATTGGATTGAGGGTGATATGCCGAGGAGAAGGAAAGCTGGACCCCCATTTGAGCACAAAAGGAACGCCAAAATCTGGAGACAAACTGGCTACCCCGGTCCGACACTATCTCCTTGGGTAACCCATGTAAACGGAAGACCTCCCGGGCAAAATTGAAGCAAGCTCCTGAGCGGTAGGCAGCTTCATCAAGGGCATGCAATGTGACATTTTAGAAAAACGGTCAACCACTATAAGGATAATAGTATTGCCATTGGAAACAGGGAGCTCGACAATGAAGTCCATGGAAAGATGTGTCCAAGGACGCTCACCATTAGCAATAGGTTGAAGACCCACAGGAAGACGTCGAGGAGTCTTATTCTGTGCACAAACTGAGCAGAAGGCAACATACGCAGCAACATCAGAACGAAGACCTGGCCACCAGAATTGTTGAGTAACAGACCAAATCATTTGGTTCTTGCCTGGGTGACCTGCGGCTTTAGGATAGTGGTAAGTGTGCAAAGTTTAGTTTGAAGATTCTCAGGAACAAAACACTTACCACTAGGTTTCTCAAGAGGTGCATTGGTTTGTGCAGGCAGGATCTCCTCCCCCAAGGTAGAAGTCAAATTAGTACGTATGGTAGCCAAAATATGGTCAGGATGTATAACAGGAGTAGGTACAGACTCCTCTTTGGACAGAGGCGAAAATTGTTGAGAGAGGGCATCAGCCCTAACATTCTTACTACCAGGCAGGTAGGAGACCACATAATTAAACCTAGACAAAAATAGCGCCCATCTGGCCTGTCGGGGCGACAAACGTTTTGCTTCAGATAGATAAGTTAAATTCTTGTGGTCAGTAAGAATGAGCACTGGCACGCTAGTACCCTCGAGAAGATGCCTCCATTCCTTAAGTGCCAAAATTATGGCCAGTAATTCCCTGTCGCCAATTTCATAATTGCACTCCGTTGGAGACAATTTCTGAGAGAAGAAACAACACGGATGCAAGGAACCGTCAGGCATAGGACGTTGAGACAAGAGGGCACCTACTCCAATCTCAAACGCATCGACCTCAAGAACAAAAGGCAGGACAGGGTTAGGATGAGCCAGAACTGGAGTGGCAGCAAAGGCAGTCTTAAGACTATCAAAGGCCTTAATGGCAGTAGGTGACCAATGGAGTGGATCATTCTCTTTACGGGTCATGTCTGTGATAGGTTTGACCAAGGAAGAAAAGTTTTTAATAAACTTTCTATAGTAATTGACGAACCCCAAAAAACGTTGAATAGACCAAAGACCAACTGGGCAAGGCCACTGCAGATAACTTGTCAGGATCCATGGAGAACCCTGCAACGGAGATAACATAACCTAGGAAGGCTACTTGAGTCTGATGGAACTCACATTTCTCGAGTTTACAAAACAGGCCGTTCTCACGTAGCCTCTGAAGAACCATGTAACATCAGAATGATGAGCCTCAAGTGTGGGTGAGTGTATGAGGATGTCATCTAAGTACACCACAACACACTGTTGCAACATATCTCGTAAGATTAATAAATTCCTGAAAAACAGCAGGAGCATTACATAGGCCAAAGGGCATTACAAGATACCCATAATGCCCGCTCCTGGTGTTAAATGCTGTTTTCCATTCGTGGCCCTCCTGAATCCAAACGAGATTGTACGCTCCTCTCAAATCAAGTTTAGTAAAGACCGTAGCTCCCTTGAGGCGGTCAAAGAGATCCGTAATAAGCGGAATAGGGTAAGCATTCTTAATGGTAAGACGATTAAGACCCCTATAATCGATACATGGTCTTAACTCGCCACCCTTTTTCTTCACAAAGAAGAAGCCAGCCCCTGCAGGAGAGCAGGATTTGCGGATGATCCCCCGCGACAGAGCATCGGCAACATACTCCTCCATAGCACAATTCTCTGCAACAGACAGAGGGTACACACGGCCCCGAGGAGGAATGGCTCCGGGTTGCAGGTCTATGGCACAATCGTAAGACCGGTGATAAGGGAACGTACCGGCACGCACCTTGTCAAACACGTCTAGGAACTCTCGGTACTCGTCTGGCAATTGAGATACTGAAGAAGTGCACAAGACTTTAACTGGTTTCCAAAGACAAGTGGAAATACATTGCGGGGACCACGACAAAATTTCGGACCTGCGCCAGTCGAGACTGGGATTGTGCTTTTGGAGCCAGAGATAACCCAGAACAACCGGAAAATACGGAGTGTTTATCACCTGGAACTGGAGGGTTTCAAAATGGAGAGCCCCAACAGCCATGGACAACGGAGCAGTTTTGTGAGTAACGATTGCGGGCTGAAGGGGCCTGCCATCAATGGTCTCAATAGCAAGCGGAACGGACCGAGGCAAAACAGGAATGGAGTGCTTTCATACAAAAGCACTGTCAATGAAATAGCCCACAGCACTGGAGTCAACAAGAGCCTGAGTGACTATGGAGGAGTCCACCCAGGAAAGGACAACCGTAACCAAAGGTTTCTCCTTAAGCGGTTCCGGGGACGAGGATAAACCACCCAAGGTCTGCCCCCGACAGGACATTAGGTGTGAGCATTTCCCGGCCGTGTAGGACAAGACTTCAAAAGTTGGCCCTGTAACAAACAATAGAGACAGGGCCCCTCGACACGTGAATCCCAGCTGCATCGGCTCAGCAGTACCTGGTGACTCGGGACCAGGAGGCATGGGAGGAGAGGGAGGCATGGGTGGGAATGAATACGTAGGAGACAACGGAACAGGAGGCTTCTGCAAGCACTCCTTGAAAGAGGGCCTCTCTCTGAGTCTGATGTCAATTAGGAACAAAAAAAGACACCAATGCCTCGAGATCCTCTGGTAAATCTCTGGCAGCAACTTCGTCTTTAAATCGCAACAGAGAGCCCAAGAAAGAAGGCGGCAACAAGGTCTTCATTGTTCCAACCTATCTCTGCGGCAAGCGTACGGAACTCAATAGCATACTGAGCAACAGATCTTGTACTTTGCTGAATGGACATGAGTCGTTTAGAAGCAGAGGAGGAGCGAACCGGAACATCAAACACCCTTCAAAAGGAGGTCAAAAATTCAGGGTAATTTGAAATCACAGGTTTATTAGTCTCCCACAAGGGATTAGCCCAGGCAAGAGCTGTGTCAGAGAGTAACAAGATGAGAAATCCCACCTTAGCTCTGTCAGAGGGAAACGCCAGAGGTAACATCTCAAAGTAAATGCCCACCTGGTTCAAAAACCCTCTGCACTGAATAGGATCGCCTCCATATCGCTGAGGTAGAGGTGCAGAACCGGACATGCTCCTGGTAGGCATAGGTGCAGCAGCGGAAACAGGAGAAGCCATAACTTGCGGGACACTTTGGTCCAAATGTGCAGTGCGAGTCAGCAGGATTTGCAGGGCTAGTGCAAATTGATCCAAGCGGTGATCCAGTTCAGCCATCCTGGAAATGATGGCAGGTAAAGGTGGATTATTAGCACCATGAGGATTCATGGCCTTTGTGTAATGTCAGGGTGCCAGGAATCAGACAGACGAGAAGTGCAAAAATAATCACACCTTTATTAATAGCAAAAAATAATAAAAAGTCCACAAGTCAAATAACAAGCCAGGAGTCAAAACCAGAGCTGGTAGTCAGACGAGCCGAGTCAGAAGCCAAAGCAAATAGTCAGACGAGCCGGAATCAGGAACAATGAAAACAGCAGAGTCAGGAACAAGCCAGGGATCAGGAAGGACATCAGGCAGCCAGGTAATACACAGGAACTCTCACAAACAGGTCTGAGACAACTCAAAGGCAAAGCATACTGAACAGAGGCCCTTTAAATAATAAGTGATGACATCACAATTCTGAGACTGCATCCTGTCTCACATGGATGATGCACACCAGTCTGGCCAAAAAAGGAAGTGTAGGAAATGAGCAGCATCCCCCACAATGCACCATAGTCAGGAAGAGAGGTGAGTAAAATGGCTGCCAGCAGCACATGGCAAACACAACAGGGAAAAAACCCTGACAGTCACGTGACACCGGGGAGGGAAAAAGGCTAATTGAGCCAAATTTGGACATTTCCACTTAGGGGTGTACTCACTTTTGTTGCCAAAGGTTTAGACATTAATGGCTGTGTGCTGAGTTATTTCAAGGGGACAGCAATGTTACACTGTTATACAGACTGTACACTCACTAGTTTACATATATTTAGTATGGGTCCCAGTCGTTAAGGATGGTGCTCACCTTTAAGCAAGTTTTCCACATGTCTTTTGAGGAGCACATATTGCTATATCTAGAACAAAGTAGGTAATCTATGTTTTTTCTATATATAACATTTTCCCTGTTGTCGTAGGCTATTTTGTCTAAAAGGTATACAGCTGTGCTCCATAAATAGATGTACTAGAGAGTCTGGTATAGTGCCATGTTGTATATATGTATGTACTGAGTATGTTTTCTAAATATTCGTACATAGAATATTATTACTATTCACATATATATATATATATATATATATATCCCCTTAACGACGCATGTCGTACAGGGTACGTCGCACACAACCTGGTCTTAAAAGACCAGCGACGTACCCTGTACGACATTAGGGGTTTAAAGCGGCTGGAATCGATCCTGCTCACTTCCAGCCGCTTTCCGGTTATTGCAGTGATGCCTCGATATCGAGGCATCCTGCAATAACACCCCTTGGCCATCAGATGCAGAGAGAGACACTCTGTGGCCCTCTCTGCACCGGACATCGATGGCCGGTATCGTTGGTGGGTGGGAGCCGACTTGGGAGGCGGGTGGGCGGCCATCGATGGGCCGGGTAATGTAGAGGGGGCGGGATCGATGGGGGCACGCACGTGCACGGGTGGGAACCGCTACACTACAGAAAAGATTGTGTTATAAAATTAGGAGAAAGGGATATGTTAATTGTGAATAAAAATCAATCTAAGGTATCTAGGAGGGGGTGGGGGGTTGGTCTTTGGTGGGGGGGGGGGTACACTACAGAAAAGGGGAAAAAAATAAAAAAAGCAACAATTTTATTCTAAAGTGGGTACTGGCAGACAGCTGCCAGTACCCAAGATGGCGCCCATTAAGGCACAAGGGGAGGGTTAGAGAGCTGTTTGGTGGGGGATCAGTCAGGTTGGGGGCTAAGGGGGGGGGGTTCTACACGGCAGCAAATGTAAATATGCTTTAAAAAAAAACCCCAAAAAAGCCAAAATATACCTTTTATGTTAGTACTGGCAGAGTTGCTGCCAGTACTTAAGATGGCGGGGACAATTGTGGGGTGGGGAAGGGAAGAGAGCTGTTTGGGAGGGATCAGGGGGTCTACACTAAAGCTAAAATTAACCCTGCAAGCTCCCTACAAGCTACCTAATTAACCCCTTTACTGCCAGCCATAATACACGTGTAATGCGCAGCGGCATCTAGCGGCCTTCTAAGTACCAAAAAGCAACCCCAAAGCCATATATGTCTGCTATTTCTGGGATCCCAGAGAAACATTTACAACCATTTGTGCCATAATTGCACAAGCTGTTTGTAAATGATTTCAGTGAGAAACCTAAAATTGTGAAAAATTTAACGTTTTTTTTAATTTGATCGCATTTGGCGGTGAAATGGTGGCATGAAATATACCAAAATGGGCCTAGATCAATACTTGGGGTTGTCTACTACACTACAGCTAAAATTACCCCAAAAAGCTCCCTAATTAACCCCTTCACTGCTGGGCATAATACATGTGTGGTGCACAGTGGCATTTAGCGGCCTTCTAATTACCAAAAAGCAACGCCAAAGCCATATATGTCTGCTATTTCTGAACAAAAGGGATCCCATTGAAAAAAATTACAATCATTTATGCCATAATTGCACAAGCTGTTTGTAAATAATTTCAGTGAGAAACCGAAAGTTTGTGAAAAAATTTGTGAAAAAGTGAACTATTTTTGTATTTGATCGCATTTGGCGGTGAAATGGTGGCATGAAATATACCAAAATTGGCCTAGATCAATACTTTGGGATGTCTACTAAAAAAAATATATATACACATGTCAATGGATAGTCAGTGATTCCTGAAAGATATTAGTGTTCTAATGTAACTAGCGCTAATTTTGATTACAAAAAAAATGGTTTGGAAATAGCAAAGTGCTACTTGTATTCATGGCCCTATAACTTGCAAAAAAGTAAAGAACATGTAAATATTGGGTATTTCTAAATTCAGGACAAAATTTAGAAACTATTTAGCATGGGTGTTTTTTGGTGGTTGTAGATGTGTAGAAGACAAAAATGTTCCAGCTGGTGCAAAAAAAAGACCTTTTATTGTGCAAACAGGGATACGATAAAGCAACGTTTCAGGCCCACAATTGGCCCTTTCTCAAGCTTGAGAAAGGTCCAATTGTGGGCCTGAAACGTTGCTTTATTGTATCCCTGTTTGCACAATAAAAGGTCTTTTTTTTGCACCAACTGGAACATTTTTGTCTTCTTCATATTGATGCTGGGTTTGGTGAACCTGTTCCTGGCTGTGCAGTGAGTGCTGTGTTTCATGCTACATTGTTGCAGGGTTGTAGATGTGTAACAGATTTTGGGGGTCAAAGTTAGAAAAAGTGTGTTTTTTTCCATATTTTTCTCATATTTTATAATTTTTTTTATAGTAAATTATAAGATATGATGAAAATAATGGTATCTTTAGAAAGTCCATTTAATGGCGAAAAAAACAGCATATAATATGTGTGGGTACAGTAAATGAGTAAGAGGAAAATTACAGCTAAACACAAACACCGCAAAAATGTAAAAAACAGAATTTATGTTTAACTGATAAATTTCTTTCTCCTACGGTGTATCCGGTCCACGGCTTCATCCTTACTTGTGGGATATTCTCATTCCCTACAGGAAGTGGCAAAGAGAGCACACAGCAGAGCTGTCCATATAGCTCCCCCTCTGGCTCCGCCCCCCAGTCATTCGACCGACGGTTAGGAGAAAAAGAAGAACCATAGGGTGCAGTGGTGACTGTAGTGTACAAAAATAAAAATTTAAACCTGACTAAATGCCAGGGCGGGCCGTGGACCGGATACACCGTAGGAGAAAGAAATTTATCAGGTAAACATAAATTCTGTTTTCTCCTACATTGGTGTATCCGGTCCACGGCTTCATCCTTACTTGTGGGAACCAATACCAAAGCTTTAGGACACGGATAAAGGGAGGGAACAAGTCAGGTAACCTAACCAGAAGGCACCACTGCTTGTAAAACCTTTCTCCCAAAAATAGCCTCCGAAGAAGCATAAGTATCGAATTTGTAAAATTTGGCAAATATATGCAGAGAAGACCATGTCGCTGCCTTACAGATCTGTTCAACAGAAGCCTCGTTCTTGAAAGCCCATGTGGAAGCCACAGCTCTAGTAGAATGAGCTGTAATTCGTTCCGGAGGCTGCCGTCCGGCAGTCTCATAAGCCAATCGGATGATGCTTTTAAGCCAGAAGGAGAGAGAGTAGCTCTCTGACCTCTCCAGCAGTAGCTTTCTGACCTCTCCTCTTACCAGAATAGACGACAAACAAGGATGATGTCTGTCTGAAATCCTTTGTTGCTTCTAGATAGAATTTTAAAGCACGAACCACATCTAGATTGCATCAGAGTGCACTGGGACTTCTAAAAATTTGTCAATTTTGCACAATTTCTCTGGAATCACCAAAGGATCACAATCATCGAGTGTAGCTAGCACCTCCTTAAGTAGGGCGCGGAGGTGTTCTAGTTTAAATTTAAATGCAATGGTATCAGACTCTGCCTGCTGAGAAACTTTTCCTGTGTCAGAAATTTCTCCCTCAGACAGGCCCTCCCTCACCGCCAACTCAGATTGATGTGAGGGTACCACAGATGAATTATCCCCTGCGTCTACTTGCTCATCCTCTGTATTTAAAACTGAGCAATCACGCTTTCTAGGAAAAACTGGCAGTTTGGATAAAAAGGCTGCTAAAGAATTATTCATTACTGCTGCTAATTGCTGTATAGTAACAGCCATAGGCGCGTCAGATGTACTAGGTATCGCTTGCGCGGGCAAAGCTGGCGTTGACACAGAAGGAGAGGATGATGAACTATCCCCACTACCTTCATTTAAAGAATCATCTTGGGCAACATTTTTAAAAGTGACAGTACTGTCCTTTATCTGTTTGGACGCTATTGCGCACTTTACACATACATTTAATGGGGGAAGCACCTTGGCCTCCATGCACACAGAGCATAGGCTATCTGAAGGCACAGACATGTTTGACAGACTTAGGAAGAGTTTTAATGCAATTAAAATTATTTTATACAAAACCGTTACTGTCTCTTTAAATAATAAAAGTGTACACTTTATTACTGAAACGTCAGAAAACCATCAAAGAAATATAAAATCTTTATGAAATTTTCATCACAGTGTCTTAATGCTTTGAAAGTATTGCACACCAATTTTCAGACAATTTAACCCTTAAATGCCCAAACCGGAGCTAATAACAGTAATTAACCGGTTAAAGACACTACAGTCCCATGCCACAGTCTCTACTGCGGCGTTTACCTTCCTTAGGAGTTATTCAAATAAGTAATAAGCCTCTCTGAAGTCCTTTTCCAAGCCTCTGGATACCCCACGTGAAGCTGCAAGAACTGCCTAGTGAAAAGCAACTGCGCAACTGAGGCGCAAAAATGAGGCCTCCTTCCTCTGCATTCCAGAGTGAAGGGGCCTTTCTGACAAGACTAGGTGTCTAAACAACTGCCAGGCGTAAATAAAATTCCCCAAAAGTGTTTCAAGTCTGAAAAACACTTAAAATGTCACATAAACATGATAAAAAGTAATCGACTTAGCCCACAATAGTGTCAACCAGCATAGAGCCCTAGTTATAAGCCTTAATTCTGTTACTGAGTCTAAGAAAATGGCTTACCTATCCCAGAAGGGATAACTGACAGTCTTCTAGCATTACTTGGTCTTGTTAGAAAAATGACTGATCATACCTGAAGCAGATAAGCCTGCAAACTGTTCCCCCAACTGAAGTTCTCTGGTTTCAACAGTCCTGCGTGGGAACAGCAATGGATTTTAGTTACTGGTGCTAAAATCATACTGCTCTTTTAACAGAAATCTTCATCACTTTCTGTTGTAGAGTAAATAGTACAAACCGGCACTATTTTAAAATAACAAACTCTTGATAGAAGAAATAAAAACTACAACTAACACCACATACTATTTACCACCCCCGTGGAGATGCTACTTGTTCAGAGCGGCTGGGGGGCGGAGCCAGAGGGGGAGATATATGGACAGCTCTGCTGTGTGCTCTCTTTGCCACTTCCTGTAGGGAATGAGAATATCCCACAAGTAAGGATGAAGCCGTGGACCGGATACACCAATGTAGGAGAAATAGCCTTGGTCCCAAACGTACAGAAAATGTAAAAGTGCTGTGGTCATTAAGGGGATATATATATATATATATATATATATATATATATATATATATATATATATATATATATATATATAGTTTGCACCTCACAGATGTTCTTATCTATATATTCATTCCTGTATACTTCATGTGTGATGACAGGTTACTATCAGTAACACATAACACATTCACAAGTGTCATATAAGTCTAATAATCACTCTGTTTTTTTAAAGGCACATCAAACACACACACACTATATATATATATATATATATATATATATATACACACACACACACACATATACACTGTATATATACTTTTATTTTGTCCCCTTTTCCTGTAATTTCACTCTGAAATTGTGAGCATTTCAGTTTCTGTTAGACATGAAGGTGCTGAACACTGTTATATTCCACACAGCCATTGGCTGCACACTCTAGTAACTTATTTAGAACAGTCCCTAATTGGCCACAGCAGAAAGGGTAACCTAAATTACAACACGCCAACTCCCATTATTTTAGACGCTAAAATTCTACACTTATTTTGGCAATATTTAAACAACTAATGAAAATGTAAAAAATTGGAAAGTTGTTTAAAATTGCATGTTCCATCTGTTTCATGAAAGTTTAATTTTGACTTGAGTGTCCCTTTAAGCAAACGTTCTCTACTGATCATGAGCAATAAACACTACAGCTAGAGCAGTTGTCTCCTAGCAGCACTTTAAAGGAAAGGCTGCTCCTCTGCATTCCTGTACAGACCACAGCCTACTTGTGGGCTGTTATCGGAAGTAATGGACCCTTCACAAAGGACGTAAAAATTTTTTTAAAAAGTAAAATCTTTTTACTTTTTTTTTAGTGGTTAATACTACATATTGAAATAATTTCAATTACGTATAACCAATTATTTAGTGCTTTTTAAGTACAACAAAGAAATATACTGGTTTATATAGCCTGGATAATTAACAGATTGCTTACTGACCGATAAGTGGAACTCCCAATGCTTTATCAGTGAGCAGATATGCACTTCACAAAATACAATTATCACTTCTTAAAAATGGAATACTGTACTACATAATTTTGAAACTCATAAATTTATTAGAAGAATATGAATAAATAATTGGACTCAAATTAAGGAAAAAATGAACAAGTGTTATGAGAAAGTCAAAGAAGAAAATCCATGAATGTTTAAATCTTTGCCATATGACGATATGTTGATCGTGCTCCTTACCAAATCTATAGATAGCCGCCAGGAATTATGGGATTGCCCACAACAAAAGCAATGTAAGATAGGTACTCGTTCTACTGCATCATACCCTGTTCTTCTGTTTGATGGAGCTTAATATTTAACTGGTGCAAGAAAAGATAAAGAAACAGAAAAAACATCCATTGCATCCACCAACAACAAATAAAATATATTTTACAAGCAGCGATTGGTTGTTTAGGAGGATTGTCTGAAGGTAAAAAACATCTGGTTGTTTACACTAAACAATCCTGATCACAGCCGAACAACCCAGTAAGTGTGTACGTCACATACATAAAAATGTACTTTAGCCCATAAATGTAGCATTCAGTAATTGTGAATATGCAAAAGCAGATAATCATCTGTCTTTATTAAGTAATATATCAATATTTTTAAATTAGAACATTTACATTAAAGTTTAAATTTCACTAATATTTTATAAACACACACACAGACATAAAGGAAATTTAAGACAGAGTTATAATCAACATGAATATTAAAGAGCAAACACATTTTTTAAAGTAGCTAAAAAAAAAAAAAACAAAAAAAAAAACAGCCTCCAAGAAGTAGAATTCTATGCTCTGGGTTAGGGTAAGAAATAAACTGTACTATATTGAAAGGGCAACTTTTTTTGACACTTCCCCCATGACAGTGCACAAATAGTTAACACTAGATAAAAATAAAATCTAGACTGATTATGCCCTTCTTCTTGCTTTTTATGCTGATCAACCTACATGTGGCTTTACATGTTTATTAACCAATTAGCATGCTGCAGGTACTCCACAACATGGTATAAGTAACAGGCACAGATAGGATAATAAATAAAATCATTTGTAAGGGCTGAGCAGCAACTTGATTGATATTAGATTTTTTTTAAGTGATGGTAAACTCACTACATTAAGTCTGCAATATATTAAAGCTCTAAATTAAAATAATGCACTGAGGCTCCCATTTTTAGGCTAAAAAATGTAGGAGACCGAATGACCAACAACCTTTAATCCCACAGTTACCCTGTTCCTGGCTGCCTCTGTGTTAAAATTCAAAGTTGTGCCTAATAAACACTTATTTTTTGCTGCTACTCCTTTTGGATTTCTTTGCCTTTGTGTTAAAGACATTTTTTCCAATCTTGATTGGCATATGGTACAGCCAATAGGGGATGCACCATACGCCCCATGTATTTTCTCATCGTCTCACTCCTGTGCCGCGGCGTTGAGGGTACTCAATTAGGATTTCAAACTGCACAGGTGCAGTTCTCAGGCTGCTGACGGATTGTCTGAAAACTGCACCTGCGCAGTTTGGAATCCTAACTGAGAACCCTCAACACCGCAGCACGGGAGCGATGAGAAAATACATATTTATTTCATGATTCAAATAGAGCATGCAATTTTAAGCAAAGTTCTAATTTACACCTATTATCAATTTTTCTTCGTTATCTTGGAATCTTTGTTTGAAAAAGCATGAATGAAAGCTTAGGAGCCAGCCCATTTTTGGTTCAGAACCCTGGATAGCGCTTGCTGATTGGTGGCTACATTTAGCCACCAATCAGCAAGCACTACCCAGGTGCTAAACCTAAAATAGGCCAGCTCCTAAGCTTTCATTCCTGCTTTTTCAAACAAAAATACCAAGAAAAAAAATTATAATAAGGATTAAATTAGAAAGTTGCATGCTCTTTCCTAAAAGAAATGCATAATGTCACAAGTACTCCAGGCATTCACAAGCACTAAATGCAAGTGCACGCTGCTTACTTGCATTTTCTAGGAGAACAGGGTACAAGAAAAGTTGTCACAAGACTAAAGAATATACCGAAAAAATAAATGAGGTGCTTTATTTTTTATACGGGTTCCAGTTGTGTAATGTTTAAGTGCTCCTGAAAGTTCCTTGATGCAGCGCCAAGTTCATGCCGATAGTTATAGATTGACTGGTAATCCTTGCTTGTTTTCAGCAGTTCATTATTCTTGCGTGCTTCGTAGTGGAACTGTGAGTTTTTCATCTCATACCTAAATAATTACAGATAACAATGCAGTTATTCAAATGTCCCCCTTAGTAGTTTTATATACACAATAAGCTAGAAAAAAAGCTAGAAAAGTACAAAATGAAAATGTTATGATTACTCTATTTACAAATGTGTAAAGGTAAACACATAGTCAAAGTCAGCTCCAAAGCATCAATGCACTATTGGGACCAAGCTGAACACATCTGGTAAACCAATGACAGGAATATGCAGTGTTCTCCCTAGGACCTATTTAGGGTCAGATTAAGAGTGGTGCGCAAACAGTTACACGTGAGCGATATCAAGTTTATTGCAGCTGTTTGTGCAAGTCGGCTGTAGCGTTTGTTTTACAAGTTGAAGGAAACGCGATCGTTTGAGCGCAATAAAAGTGCACCCGCAGAGCTCTAGTTAACGGTTTCGCAAAACAAAAAAGTCTCACTAAACATAATCAAAAATACATTTAATATAAATACATAAGTGCATAGCAGCCGTTTGCAGTTAAGCAGATGAAAACATATAAAAGCATATTTATGCAATATTCATATTTAATAAAGTGTTATACTGCGTATTTACAAATTATGATTAAATACATTAGCTTAAGCAACATTTACAAATAACAAAAATGTTATAGTAATGCAAAGAATTACTCTGTCCCCACCCTGATACTTCATATATCTACCCGCTTGGCAACATTTTCAGTGGAGAACAGATATGTGTGTAGCCAATCACCAGCTTGTTCCCGGTGGTGCTTCTGGTATGCTTTTCAACAAAAGATATCAAGAAAACAAACTAAATTGGATACAAAGTGCATGCTCTATACAAACGAAGACATTTTAGACTTTCATGACCCTTTATTACTAACCATTTAGGTTTTGGTCCTCTGGTTCTTTCCAGTTCTTGCTGTCTCTTAAGTTCCAATAGCAGCTCCTCTTCCACACGAAGACGTTCTAGTCTCAACCGTGCCAGCTCTTGCTGATAGGGGGAAGCTTCCAGCACAGACATTGCAACTCCTCCCTCTGTCAGCGTCTGCAAGAATCTACCGATGGTAAAATAAACATCCAAATAATATTTCTAACTGAAAGTTAACAACACTTTGACAATCCATCAAAAATTGTTTTCCAAACAAAATGTGCATTTCTTTTTTAATAAACGTATATATTAGAATGGATTTCATATGACAAATACATTTTAAAACCCATCACTTTCACTCAAATTAAATCTGGCATTTAAAAATAAATAAATAAATAAAGTTTGTGTGCCAAATAAATCTACTTTTTCTTTTCAGATGTGTGACCTAGATGCCGTAATCCTGCTGGGTCTGTGACAATGAAATTCGCTAGGGAGACGTCTCTACATTTTGTCTATTTAATTACATGTGAGTGTCTAATGCCACGTCATTTCAATAAATGTGCGTCTTATATTTATAATTCTTTGTGAAGACAGATCTCCGAGTGGCTTTTTAAATATCTGCTAGTCTAGCGCAGGCATATTCTGTAATTTCTCAATAAAGTTCACCAAACTTGCTGGGGGGTTAAATCTCTGAGTGGCAGTAAAATATGAATTGGTGACCAAAACTTTTTTAGATGGAAAATTAAAAGGATAGAAAGATCAAAATGAATATGTGCGTGTGTGCCTTTACATTTTAAATCGAAGCATGTTTGCAATATACTTTAATTAGCAAATGTTTTCCTAGCATTTCTGTTTCTCAGTGGCATACGCACATATGCTTTGAGTGCCTGTGCACTAGTATTCAAATACCACACCTTCTCATAAAGTTGGCATTGGCTTGTATAATACAAGACACGTTTTCACCAATACACACCACTGCCAGCTCTCCTAAGAGGCATGGTGTTTGAATCCTAACCCTCTAGTCACATGTAGCCTATGTGCATATGCTGTAAAAACAGTACTAACGTTTACTAGAAGAATTTTTGTTAATGGAAGTATATTGCAAACATGCTTCTATTTAAAATTGAAATGCATTCATGCACATTTAAATTTTGACCTTTCAATTCCTTTAAAGGGACATACATTTTTTTTTCATATGCAGTGTTTTAAATGGTTAAGCACAAACCTAAAGTCCTGCTTGGAAGCTGCAACACACTGAAGCTCCAGAATAGAACATGGATAATGCTTGGTGGCTACATGTGTATGCAGCTCCTGACTGGCTAGCATCTGGGTGATGATCAAGCGCTGCAATGTGTTGCAAGTTGTAAGCAGGAATTTAACACTGCTGAGAGGTTAAAGGGACACTAAACCCAATTTTTTCTTTCATGATTCAGATAGAGCATGCAATTTTAAGCAACTTTCTGATTTACTCCTTTTATCAATTTTTCTTCGTTCTCGTGCTATTTTTATTTGAAAAAAAGGCATCTAAGCTAAGAAGCTGGCCCATTTTGGTTCAGAACTCTGGACAGCACTTGTTTATCGGTTTATTGCATTTAACTACCAATCAGCAAGAACAAACTAGGTTGTTTACCAAAAATGGTCCGGCTTCTAAACTTATATTATTGTTTTTCAAATAAAGATAGCAAGAGAATGAAGAAAAATTGATAATAGGAGTAAATTATAAAGTTGCTTAACATTTAATGCTCTATCTGAATCATGAAAGAAAAAAATTGGGTTCAGTGTCCCTTTAAGCCCATAGTTAGAAAGGGACATTAATACAAACATTATTTGTCTAGTAAACTAGAGCATATCATTTTTGCATTTCAATGTCCTTTTAACTTTTATGGTTTAGACAGACATGTTTAGCATGCCATTAAAAACAAAAAACAAACAAAAAACTTTCCAGTTTACTTATATGATCAGATTTGCTTTCTTCTCTTGGTACCCTTTGCAGAAGCATAAACCTAGGTCGGCTCATAGGCGCTCAGGAGTGTGCACATGACTTTAGCATTCTATGGCAGTGGCTGCAGTGTTTGCAACAAGTAGCTGTATCAATAGAAAAGGAAAAGAAGAAAGGAGCTCCTCCTAGTACAGATAAAACTAGACAAATATCCAATTCCAATGCACACAAAGTATACTCACAAGGGAGTCAGCACTTATGAGTGCTAATCTTTGCCTGCTGAGAATTTATAGCATCTCAGCTCAACACATGAAGTATTAAACGCACGCCTCCAACGGGATCCGGTCTCAAAAAGTTGAACTCCAAAAGATGTATAAAAACTTAACAAAATCTATCATCATACATTTTAGGAAAAAGTGAAATACCGCTGAGAAACGCGTAGTATTATGTGCAACGAATGTGGCTTATGAAGCTTTTCAAACTGTTTTTAATGTATGATTAAAGACATTGTACACTAGATTTTTCTAGTTTTGTATATGATCCATTTATGAAGCCTATCTGGGAGTGTTTCTGTAATAATGTATAGTTTTGCTTATTTATAATAACATTGTGCTGATTTCAGACTCCTAACCAAGCCTCAAAGTGTCAGACTGATTCCTGTTTGTCTAATCTGTATTTTCATATCCCGGCACGGGGGGGGGGGGTCTGCTTTTCCTGCTTTCCCAGCCCCTTTTAGTCAGTGTCCCAGTCTAACCTCATCAACAGTGCTAAACTGTTAGCTTCTAAATATCTTTTTAGGCTTTATACTGGATTTTTAGATCCTTATCTGTGCATATTCTTCTTTAGTGCAGTGTCTATTACATGCAGTTATATGAAAATTGGTGTATACTGTCCCTTTAAGTTTTTATACATCTTTGAAGGTCATCTTTTTGAGACCAGATCCCGGTGGAAGCGTGCGTTTAATACTCCATGTGTTGAGCTGAGAGGGTGGTTAGTGAGCGGAGACGCTATTAATTCTCAGCAGGCGATGATTAGCGCTCATACTGCTGACTCCCTTATTTCGTGCGGATTGGAATTGGATATTTGTCTAGTTTTATCTGCACCAGAAGGCGCCCTTACTTCTTTTCCTTTTCTTTTGATACAGCTACTGAGTGTGTGATGACTACGGAAGGTGCAGCCGGTTCCCTATTCGATAAGAATACTAAGGTGGAAATGTCACCTCATTGGAGAAGAGCGCTATGCCGTGGGCAGCCAGAGGCGCTGTGTTAGCTATATACTTGCTGCACATAAAACTGTTTATTTTTAGTGATGGTAAATCCTAGCGTTAGTTATACGCTTGGATTTACCATCACTTTAACGTTATTATAATACAAAACATTTACTGCATATAAACTTACTAAGAAAGATGTGATATATATTTCATATATCTTCTGTTATAGCGAACAATGTTCATATATATGATGGTATTTCTGCTACTTATAGCTCTATTTTGAGCATATTAAGTAAAATGCAAATGAACTATTGCATTTTACACAAATCATGAATCTAAAGGAAGATAAAATATTCATATAGAACAGTTTTAAACAACTTCCCAATTTACTTATATTAAAATTAGCTTTATCCTCTTGGTATCCTTTGTTGAAGGAGCAACAATGCTAAACAATGACAAGAGGCATATATGTGCAGCCACCAATCACCAGCTAGTGCCCTGTAGTACATACTGCTCCTGTGCCTACCTAGGTATGTTTTTAGCAAATTATACCAAAAGAATGAAGTGAATTAGATTATATAGTGAATCTGAAAGTTGTTTAAAATTGCATGCCCTTTCTGAACCATTAAAGTTTAATTTTGTCTCTTCTGTCCCATCTGAATCTGAATAGATGAATGAATTACCTTTCACTAATTTCCTCAGCGCTTGGTGCAGATATTGCAGCTGACGGTAGGCTGTAAGGACTCCAGGAGTAATTGAGATTCTTCTTAATTTTTCTTGGAGGAGTAAGTGACCTGGTAACTAAAGATCCTGGTCTATAAAACCTGGATCGTGACTGTCTGTTTAAGGAAGATGTCTTACCACTGGATCGTGGCCGTGGAGGAGGCTGTCCACATGCATTAGCTTTTGCAGAGTTTGGTCTCCAGACAGGTTTTGGAGACTGTGAACGGGATCTCAGCCATCGAGCTTTCTTAGAGGCAGGCGAGAAGGAATGTGAACGCTCTAAAGACTGTGATCTTCCTCGGACCGTTGGGTACTTTGTTTTGTCAGGAGAGCGACAATGTACAGGGATCTTGGGAGGGAGTAAAGACTTGACCCCAACCACATGAGGTGCTCCAAGCTTCACTGGAAATGATTCACAGGAAGCAATATCTAATGGCTTTACTGCTGAAGCGCTTGAATCCATTGCTGAAATTTCACTTCCCAGTGTTCCTACTGGTCGATTAGGCAAAGACCTTGAAAACATGGGGAGTCCCAAGCTCTGTAATGCAGAAAGTTTTTCTAAGGGTTTTACTAGATGCTGTGGCTTTAGAAACCATTGAGAATCCAATGTTGTCTGCAATGCTTTGTCTCTAGTTTGATAAGACGAACTGCTCATATGCAAAGGCCACTGAGGAACGTTCAATTCTTTATGGTCATCTGTTTTCTCATAGCCAAAATTAAGGCTTGATGCCAGGCTGTCCACTTGAACCTTCAATTTTCTCAAGTTTTCTTCTAGGTCATCAATGCTTGGAGTTTCCTTGGTGTACTCAGACAATGTGTTATCTGGGATTAAAGTGACAAGATTAAAAGCGTTTACTTACTGAATAATCACTTGTAAATGTGATTGTGTGTAGTACTTCATGAACATTATACCTAACCGTGGTGGGTCTGTACTGAACTTCTCATGGAATAGAATAAAGGGCATAACATGGATTTCAAATAATTATTTGACACACAATTAGATCATGGTATAGCACATCTGCACATACTCCCACAGGAAACCCCAACTCACAGTATTTGCACTGAAGCTTCACAACGCCTCACCTTTTTTCACACAAAAACCATTTTAAATATGGATTCCCTCATGCCAGTGACCTGGTGTTCTAGGCAGTTACATCCCCTATATGTACATGAGGAAAATTCCAAACTATCAGAAACCAGTGATTCAGTATTTTCGCCTGTTTTGAGCATAAATATTGGCAGTTTGCACAGCTTTTTTCCCCCTTTTGTGTATGTTAATAAGCATGTTCAAATATTGTTTTGGTAAAATAGTAAATATATGGCTTAAATCACACTTACATTATTAAAGGTTTATGAAAGTAAAAAATATGTATACGTGTAATTCTTCATATGGAGCATGCAACAAAACATTCTCATTTACTCCTGTTATCAAAATGTTATTTGCTCTGTTGGTATCTTTTGTTGAACATATGTTCAGTAGTGCGCACGTCTTGAGCACTATAAGGCAGCAAAAAATGCTGCTATATAGTGCTATAGCCATGTGCACACTACTGAACATATCTAGGCACCAAAAGAACTAAGTAAATGTGATAATAGAAGTAAATTTTATTGTTTGGGTGCTCTATTTGAACCATGTTTACTTTCATATCCCTTTAAACATTTACACATTTTTTACAATGAAGTGAAATTGCTTACAATTTCAAATAACCCCTTTTACTTCTAATAGCTGCTTTTCCTTTTGAAACATCCACTCATGTTCAGACTTTCAATACTGCAATAATGGCTAGAGAAAATCTATGTGCACAAGAGGGATCAGAAGAAATCAACCTTCCAGTGGGGGGCGAGAGAGAGCCTAGTCCTTTTAAAGATGTGTTCCTGCACCAGGTTTAGATAAAATGAACTCTTATCTGTTGCTTGTATGAGTATACTGCCCCATTAATGATTTGCAAAAAACTCTACTTGAAATCCTTAGTGAGTATATTTATCTTATCTCCCTTGACTGTAGGTGTAGCCACTTAAATACCACTATATACAGTAGAATTGAATAATTGGCAAATACACAATAAAAAGACAATGCAATATTACTTTAAATTGGAGGTGGGCTGACAATTTTAAAATGTAATACAATTTCCCTCCCCTATATCACGACAGCCATTAACCAATCACAAAATGTACTTTATAAATGCTCAGTAGGAGCTGTAGCCTCAAACTGTGCACTTTTTTTAAAATGGAAGAAAATTGCAAAGTTTTTTTAAAATTGCAGGCTTTATCTAAATAAGAATTTTGGACTTAATGACCCTTTAAAGCCAACTGTAAATGAGTTTGTGCACTGCTCTAACCAATCACTGCATAGGATATAGCTAGTGCAGACATTTAACAACATACTAAGGTTACATAATTGGACTTCCAGACTCTCTAGTGTTCCTGTTTTGTAATTTACCAATTCAAACAGCAGCTCTTCTAATAAAATAAACTTATGTTGAAAAAACCCCAAAAGAAACTCCAAAAATTAAAGGGACACTGAACCCAAAATGTTTCTTTTGTGATTCAGATAGAGCATGAATTTTTAAGCAACTTTCTAATTTACTCCTATTATCAAATTTTCTTTATTCTCTTGGTATCTTTATTTGAAATGCAAGAATCTAAGTTTAGATGCCGGCCCATTTTGGTGAACAACCTGGGTTGTCCTTGCTGATTGGTGGAAAAAATCCATCCACCAATCAAAAAGTGCTGTCCAGAGTTCTTAACCCAAAAAAGCTTAGATGGCTTTTATTTCAAAATTGATAATAGGAGTAAATTAGAAAGTTGCTTAAAATTGCATGCTCTATCTGAATCACAAAAGAAAAAAATTGGGTTCAGTGTCCCTTTAATCTGAGCTGCCATTATATATTTTTTAATGTTTTATTTACTGAGGCGTGAAATCATAGATAAAGATAAGTTGCTATTACATAGTATTGTAAAAAAAAGTCTGTCCTAAAATAATATCTGAAACTAAGTCTCCCCTCCATTCAGTAGTGAACGGTCAAAGTACGATCTGGGAATGATTCAATTTCAATCCAAACATTGCTCGGCATCTCATATAAATGCAGTAGTCCCAGGACTGTAGTAGTAATAAAGTGAAAAAAAATGGAGGCTTCAAATGAGGATATCAGGAAAAGGGGGTTTCTACCTCCTCCCGCAAGACGTATCTATCAGTTCCTCAAGCATTAGTTCAAAAGACTTTGTAGCTTTTACATTTATTATCCCATAAATCCAAGATTTCTGCATAAAGACCTGCTTTATTATGGAGTAAAAAATACAATCCTCCATATTTCTCATGTATTTAATTATATCAACAATTTGAGGTCTTTTAGGGACATTAGTAGTACCCCAATTACAGGCTAAAGTCAAATTTCACAGTCATACAAATGTAGACACATAAATATCTAGCTGGTTTTGACATTCTCTTTAAAGGGCCATAATACCCAAATGTGTAAACACTTGAAAGTGATGCAGCATAGCTGTAAAAAGCTGACTAGAAAATATCTCCTGAACATCTCTATGTAAAAGAGAAAGATATTTTACCTCAAAAATTCCTCAGTAGCCACCTCCCATTCTAAAGGATTTCTAAGCAGCATTTTAGTGTGTCTGTCCTGGGACAGCTGAAAGGATGAGCATTGTGAACTCTCATATTATTTCCCTATTTAGCTTACTATGAAATCTCATGAGAGTTAAGTCAAATCTCATGAGACCACAGTAAGAGTTCATGACCTCAGCACTGCTGATGCGGATTGGCTGCTGTTCATTTCTTTTTTTCTTTTTTTTTACCTGCAGCTGGGAGCAGGTGAAGTATAACTTTTTACGCAGAACTTACTCTGCTAAGCTGAGGAGATTGTGAGGTAAAATATCTTCCTTTTTTACATAGAGATGCTCAGGTGATATTTTCCTGTCAGCTTTTTACAGTTATACTGCATCAGTTTCAAGTGATTTAGCATATGAGTATTATGTCCCTTTAAGTTAAGATGAAACAGGCCCTCTCTGAATGAGTTTGCTGTATAGTAGGAGTAAACGTTTTGCAGGTCTGGAATGCTTTTTGTCGCGAGATCTTTGGACAAGTCCATCAAATGTAAATAAATATAACATATTGTAACGTACGCATTAGTATTCCTAAGAAAAAAAATAAAGACGTAGAAATATACGTAATTCAAACATGACAAATCAAATACTTTATAGCCTATGAACATCATTATTAAACTCTGAAAATAATGTTAGAGAATCTGATTAAACACTTTTGCTTATCTGTCTGGGGGTTTCTGACGTTACCCCTTTTTTATACAGTAGGATGTTTTGTCAAAGGGTGCCACTCTGGAGCAAAAGCCCTAATATAAGACAGAGAAGGGGTTTGTTATGTAGATGATAATGGAGCTGATGAAAGTAAGTCCCATTGCATTAGGAGTTCTCTTGCATGGGAAAGGCTTAACGCTGTAAATAGGTGCCCATCTTAAGTAATAAGTAGCTTCCCAGGAAACCCCCAGCGGTACTTAACACCCTCTGTCCGGAGCACTGCTGTGTATGCAGAATAAGTCCACCTTAGCCAAAGTGTACGAGTTGACAAATCAGAAAAAAGCTGAACTGAAGCAAATTATTCAGTAAACAATTCATATTTAACTGCAGTTTGCAAAAGCTTTTCCTTGAAAGCATAATAATGAAACCTAACAATAACTCTCAGAAACCCCCTCTAGGCCTCAAAGCTCTATGGATTATATCCACCTTAGCTTCATCTTCAGAGATGTGTCCCATGACATCTTTAAAAATAATTCTTGGATAAATGGGTAGATCTTGCATAGACACAGACTCAGGGATGCCCCTGAAGCAGATATTGTTGCGTCTTGTTCGATCTTCGAGGTCTGCCAATTTTACTTCCGAAGAGCTAATGCAATCAGCTAAATTGTGTGCATAGCTTGCTAAATTATTATGGTCTCCACAGTTAATAAATCCTAATGCTTCCTAAACCATCTGTTCTCTCGCCAATAGAAGCAATGTCCCTTTTAAGCTCAGCACAAGGGAGGTTGAAGCTTTTAGTAAAAGATTCACAGTGAGAGTGTAACAAGGTTTTGATGGAATCCAACATATTATTGTCAGAGGAAGCTGTTAAAGGCATTTGTAGAATGGGGAACTCAATGTCCTTGATGGGGCCTCCATATTTGGTTCACTGTCTCCCAAACTAAGACTATTATCTTCGGTCACTTTGTGTCCACTCCTTGGAAGTGGTCGGCAACAGTTCTCTTGTGATGGAAAATAAAGATTTTTTGTTTCTTTTTAAGCTTTTCGGACATGATGGTAATAATATTGCAAATTAAGAGAGTCTTAAGGTTTTATATCAATTTAGGGGGAGTTTATCAAGAGATCTATATTAAATAGGATGGCAAGTATTGTTGTAATGTGGATAATATATCTGAGCAGCAATAAAATTCACACTGGAAACATCTTGCGAAATTTTAGAACATAAATGAGGCCATCATGTTGTAGTAATAACAATACCAATAAGTCTCTTTGCCAGTGATATCAGATAGTGAACATACTTCAATAAGCAAACTCTATTCTTTCCCTCTTCAGGGTCAAGGGACTACACCCTACAAAAGGGGGAAAAGGGGATGGGGAGGTGACCCACTCAGACAAACTGAGCAGGAAAGGGGGAAAGTAAAAGGTCTCACGGAGTCAAAATAGTTTCCAAAGAAGTTCCATTGCACAGTTCCTTGTGTCTCAGAGTGGTAATATTAAGTTTAAAAAGTCACTTGTCGTCAAGCTGGGAATACAACACAAAGAAATGCGACAGTCTCGCTCTCATATATTAACCTTCTTGAAATACAGGGAGCTTTGTGTCTGGGTAAATAAATCTTTCCCCTCTGTAATTCCTGTGACCGGTGGCAATGTTAAATAGAACAGTGGAGCAAGCCTCCACCTTCCGTGTAGGTCAGTACAGGCCGCAAGCCCTCAGTCATATCGTTTGTATATATCAGTCTCCCCGAGTACGCCAAGATAGTAGGTGCAATCTTGCAGAGCAATCGCCTTGCTCGAAAGGTATAACAGAGCAGGCTGCACACTTACCAATTCAGTGAAGAAGCTTTATTTAGCAAGGTACAAAAACAACATTTCGGGGGAAAATGCCCGTTTGTCAAGATAAGAATATAGTGTGCAAAATACATACATGCACATACAAACACACACACACATATATATATATATATATATATATATATATATATATATATATATATATATATATATATATATTTTAATTAATTAAATATACAAATACATGATTACATGAACCAATGAAACTCTAGGACATCCCCATAGTGGACAGGTATATCAATATTTCTCAAATATCACAAACCTTTATAACCCCTTCACATCCCCACTAGTTCAAACTTTACAAGACCCACGGTTAAAAACAAACTGATGAATTAACACTAAGTAGCAAAATAAATTCCAAAAAAAAAATCTAATAAATGGATTGAATTCAAACTGGGAGTATCCTAGAGTTTCATTGATTGATGTTTTAATCATGTATATATGTATTTTGCACACTATATTTTTAGCTTCACAAAGGGGCAGGTGCCCTGAAACGTTGCTTTTGTAGCTTGCTAAATAAATCTTCTTAACGGAATTGGAAAGCATACAGCCTGCTCATCTTGTTTCTGTTATACGTCAGTTGTACAGTCAACTAGATCCAGTCGCTCCTCACTGCAGTCTCACTTTGGAGATTTACTCAAAATCCTCTGGGACACTTGCAGACTCGCCGCGTGGTGCAACTCCTCAAAACTCCTTCGGTAATGAACAGTGCTTTTGTAAAGCAGCAGGCCGATGGCTGCATATTCACAGGATGCAGTAGATGTTTTATGAACTCGGTCAGCAATAAGAATCTCCTGAAAACTGCCCAAAACTTTGCAGGCTTGCAGAGCTCAAGACAGAAATGCGTGCTCACTCCAACGGCTAACTCCGCCCCCAGCCATTCTATCTGTTTGGATGGCAATTGGATTGGAATGGGGCAATGAAACCTAGATAATGTGTAATTGTTTTAATAAAAAGAGCACACAAAAAAGATGAGCTACTAATAAATCAAAATTAACAACAGCACAACAAAGATCTTTTTTTAATTGAAATTAAAGTGTTTATAGTATAGTATAAGCGCTTGCATTCCCTACTAATAACAGCATGGTCATAATGGTAAAATAAAAAGTGCACAGTATCAGTACTTGCCTCTTTCTTGTCCTCCATGGATGCCATTAAATTTACGGTTATTAGCAGCTGAATTAAAGGTAAGATTATGGCTACTGGTTGTTTTTTGAGTGTTGCTCAGGAATTCATATGGCTTCTCACTGTAAAAGAAAAAAAAAAAAGGTTTACATATACATACATTATTTTACATACATTTATTTTATTTTTGTGTGCATTTGCTAACCAGATAGCTCCCAACTGGACGTTCCCTCTAAAAAGCACGTTTAATTGTACAATCAACTAGGTTGTCTTAAAGGGACAGTCTACACCTTAGTCATCTTTAAGTCTTACCTTAGATTAAGCTGCAATTAGGCTCCTGCGCCTATTCTATTTAATGCAGCAGAAACAGTAAAAAAGTTATTTTAAAATGATTATTGTCTCTGGCCACTTAGAAATGACTGCCAAACTCCGCCCACTGATGACATCAAGATCTGGTCTGCATATGGCTTCTAATCACAAAAGGCTCACTAGTTGGATTAAACAGACTGTCAATGCTATTCAGCAGAGTGCCTATATGCAGCTGAGATCGTGATATCAGTGGGTGGAGCTTGGCAGCCATTTCAAAGTGGCCAGAAACAATATTCATTTTAAAATAACTTTTTTACTGTTCCTGTTACATGATACAAAAAGGGGTGCAGGTGGTTATTTGCATCTTAATCTACGTTAAGACTTTAAGATGACTAAGGTGAAGACTGTCCCTTTAAGATCTGGATAATTAGAAGACATGGGCTTTAAATTAGTATACCAGTATCAGTTGTACAGTTCCTATCAATACTCACTAACTTATAGGTAATAATATTCAATGAGCATTACTAGGAAGTAGCTAACAACTTGTTTGTTGTAGCCAATGAGCTTTAGTAGAAAAAAACACCATTAAAATAGCTGTATTAGTTTCAATTTAAAATAAAATAACTTTTACTTCACATTTTGTTCATACAAATAAAAAAAACAATGTTTAGATACTTCTTTTTCATATGGATGGCAAATATTTTTAGTACAGTGATCCCTGTAACACCTTAGCAACATCCACCTTCTGTAGCTCTTCCAAGACTAGTAGTGGTACCAAGTCACACAGTACTTTGCCCAGAGTATCTGCCTTCATATTGTAAGGTAGTACTGATCGTGCTCTGTTCCCATATGATAGCAGATCCTATACAGACAGTGTATCTGACATTGCTATGGTAGTTGGAATTTAAAATGTTGTTGTATATACACACACCTACTGTACATAACTAGTATAACCATAGCTAAGTTTACATTATGTATATATTTACACATTTTTAAGAATTATTTTTTGGAATTAACTAACTGAATGACAGAACGGAGAGAATACTTCCAAATGACAGATTAAGGGTGAGTGCCAATTTTTGAGATGGAAACAGAGAGGCAGAAAGTGGGAACAAAAAGAATAATATTTAAAAGGACCACAAGACTTCCAAGTTACCTTTCCCAGTTAGGAATTATTCGAAACTACTTATGATCATGGACAGACATCAGAGTCATAAATTAAGTTTATATTAGAAAGCTCTCAATATGGATGTGAGCTAACCACAACTGATATTTCTGGCAATTACTATAATACTGGTGGGATATGGCTGATCTGCTGGATGGCAATTACTGAAATTCAGGTGGAATAAAATTATTACAATGAAAAATAATTAATAAAAAAAGAAGATGGAGGGGAGGAAGACAAACAGTGATGTAAATCCATCTGAAGGAATTACGAAAACTACTACAAAGACAGGTAAAGGGGAGAAAATAAATGAAATATAAGAGAGAATTTTTTTTTAAGATTTCCTTTTTTTATATATTAGTCAAGCCAAGACTATACCAACCTCTGCTGGCTTTAGAATGGAAGCATCTTCCTCTGAGCAGCGCGCCGGGCGAGAGGAGTTAAAAATACAATCTAGCTACGCAGGTTGCGCAGTACTAGGCAACGTGCGTAGGGAGATTGTAATTCCTCCTCCGTCGGTTTTCACTGATGTCCAGCCAGGCACTGTAGGGAGTTGCGGCGCAACGGAGGTGACACCATCAGAGGAGATTAATTCCTGCTTGATGGTGTCAAGGACCACCAACATCTTCTCGTGGACCACCAGTGGTCCACGGACCACCAGTGGTCCACGGACCAGTGGTTGGCGACCGCTGGTCTACAAGACAGCTGTGCTCGTAGGCTTACATGCTAAGGGGGTTGAAAAAAAGGAGGAGAGGAACTGAGGTTAGAAAAGTTTAGTATATGCATCCCTGAACAGAAGAGTCTTTAAAGAGCGATTGAAACTTTGAAACTAGGGGGAAGTCTTGTGGAGCAAGGCAGAGAGTTCCACAAGACAGGGGCCAATCTGGAGAAGTCCTGTAGACTGGAATGTTAAGAGGTAACAAGAGAAGGAGGTCATGAGCAGAGAGAAGGGGAGGGAGAGTATTTAGAGATGAGGTCTAAGGTATAGGGGCAGAGCAGTATTGAGGGCCTTGAATGTCAGAATCAGGAGGAGAACCACAAGAGGTCAGCGTGACAGATACCAAAGGATTGGAGTGTTTGGAGCAAGAAAGGGTGGTCAACAGTATCAAAGGCTGCATACAGATTGAGAAGGATTAACAGAGACAAGTGGCCTTTCAATTTTGCTGTAATTAGGTAATTGGTAACATGAATGATTGCTTTTTGTGGAGTGTTGGAGGCAAAATCCAGATAGCAATGGATAAAAGGAGGGAGCTTAATGTGATAAACGTATATATACACTACCCAGTTGAGTTTTGATGAAAGGGGGCAGGGGGGTAGGGAAATAGGGCAGTAGTTGGATGGGGATGTTGGATTGAGAGAAGGTTTTTTGAGGATGGATGTGACTAGTGCATGTTTAAGGGATGAGATAAATATACCAGTGCTGAAAATGTGTGTGAGTATTGGAGCAAGAGTATGAGAGCGGGAGGTCAGTAATTGTGAGGGCATGGGATAGAGGGGACAGATAGTGAGGAGAGAGAGGAAGTTATAAGGGCAGAAACTTCTTTCTCAGTAAAAAGGGGCAAAAGAGTGAATTTGTGGCACTGTTCTGGACGTTTGTAAACGGTTGAGGGGGTTTGAGACTGGTAGTATGTTGATAGAACATTTTGTTTCTGATGGAATAGATTTTGTTGTTGAAGTGGATGGCAAAATATTCAGCTGAAAGAGAAGTGGTGATAGGAGGTGGGGGTGGGAGGAGAAGGGTATTAAAAATGGAGAACAGACGTTTTGGGTTTAAAGGGACACTGAACCCAAATTTTTGCTTTCATGATTCAGATAGAGCATTCAATTTTAAGCAACTTTCTAATTTACTCCTGTTATCAAATTTTCTTTATTCTCTTGCTATCTTTATTTGAAAAGCAAGAATGTAAGTTTAGAATCCGGCCCATATTTGATAAACAACCTGGGTTGTTCATGCTGATTGGTGGGTTAATGCAATAAACAAGTGCTGTCCAGAGACTGAACCTAAAAATGGCTGGCTCCTCCTCTTCCAGCACCATGGATAGCACTTGCTTATTTGAGGCTTACATTTACCCACCAATAAGCAAGCATAACCCAGGTTCTCAACTAAAAATGGGCCGGCTCTGATGAATCACATTCCTGCTTTTTAAATAAATATAGCAAGAGAACAAAGAAAAATTGAGAATAGGCGTAAATTAGAAAGTTGTTTAAAATTGCATTCTCTACCTGAATCATGAAAAAAAAAATGGGTTTAGTATCCCTTTATAGAAAGAGTAAAGATAAGAGTAGAGAAGTAATCATGCTTGAAGAGGCTAAGGGCAGAATAATAGGTGTTTAAGATAAATTTATAGTGAAGAAAGTCAGCTGAACATCAAGATTTTCTCCAATGTCACTCAGCAGTGCGGGAACATCTGCATAGGTAGCTGTCAGAAGAGGACGAGTGCCGGATTTTCAAGCTATGGTAGAAGGTGCCAAGTAACGATGTAAGAGTGGAGTTGTAGTGACAGATAGATTGTCAGGGCAGGAGATGGAAGAGAGCAGAGGTTTAAAAGATGTTGCTGATCTAGTGACTTAAAGGGCCAGTAAACCTAGAAAATAATGTTATATAATTATGCACATAGTGCAGAATTATATAACATTATATTAGTGCTAGCTTTATAGCTTTATGTAACATAATATTGCTGTTTAAGTTTTTATTAAAAAAAAAAAAAGGGGTTTTCAGACCCGGGCCGGGCTGTGACTAGACAGCTGCCCAGATGCGCTCAGAGGGAAAACCAGACCCGCTCAGTAGAGCACAGAGGGCGGGTCTGAAAAAAACTCTTTTTTAATAAAAATTCAAGCGGCAATATTATGTTACATAACGTTAGCACTAATATAATGTTATATAATTCTGCACTATGTGCAGAATTATATAACATTATTTTCTAGGTTTACTGGTCCTTTAATGCTTCTGTGGAGTTTTATGTGAGTGTTAGAAGGAGGGAAAGTAGTAGGAAGTTTTGTGATGTTGCAAGTAAGTAAATGATGGTCAGAAAGAGGAAAAGGATAATTTGTGAAGTTTGAGTGCTTCGATAGCAGAAAATCAGATCAAGTGAGTGTCCATTTTTGTGAGTGAGTGTAGGTCTATTGTGACAGACCGTAAGAGGAAGTGACCTGGAGAAGTTTTGTTGCTCAATGGGCAGTGAAATATTCAACAGGGAGGTTGAAATGCCAAGAACGAGGGCAGGGATGTCTGAGAAGAGTTAAAGGGACACTGTACCCAAACATTTTCTTTTGTGATTCAGATTGAGCATGAAATTTTAAGCAACTTTCTAATTTACTCCTATTATCAAATTTTCTTCATTCTCTTGGTATCTTTATTTGAAATGCAAGAATGTAAGTTTAATTGCCGGCCCATTTTTGGTGAACAACCTGGGTTGTCCTTGCTGATTGGTGGATAAATTCATCCACCAATAAAAAAAGTGCTGTCCAGAGTACTGAAACCCAAAAAAAAACTTAGATGCCTTCTTTTTCAAATAATGATAGCAAGAGAATGAAGAAAAATTGATAATAGGAGTAAATTAGAAAGTTGCTTAAAATTCTGTGAGTCATAGCAAAAAAAAGTACTTTGGGCAAGTTTTTCTCTAAAATTCCTAGTAGCAAAAGGGGATTATTACAATGGCAACTGCATTTTAAATACATGGTAAATAAATTGTTTATTTTATTGCTAATACAAATAACCTTTTGAAAAAATACTTTAATGTTCCTTTAACTTGCTAAATCAGATTGTATTTTATTCAGTGTAACCCATTTATTTCTGTATCGCTTTCCATTTCATTCACCAAATGTATGTATATATATATATATATATATATATATATATATATATATATATATATATATATATATATATATATATATATATATATATATATATATATATATATATATATTTATATTCAGTGACTGTGAAGCTGATTATTATTGTACTCATCCATAACAGTCAAATAGATTTTGCTGCAGAATGTACAATTACTTGAAGCTGTGGGGGCCTTGCAAAGAGGTTCCCATGACAACCTGTTATCCTACAATAGATTCTCCCTTTAAGGCAACAGAAGTGAAGCAACGGTAAGACCCAGAGGAAAAGGGAGGGCATGTTATAAAAGCACAAGCATAAACTAGCCCACTAAGCCCTTCTTTACCAGATGCCAATAATCCATGGATTTTTTTTATTTTTCTTTGAAAGATGGGGTTTTGTTAAGGAAATTGTCTAAGCTTAAAAGAGATGTTAAACTCAAAATTATTTTACAAGGCAAATTAATTCAGAGATACAGGTGAAACTCGAAAAATTAGAATATCGTGCAAAAGTTAATTTATTTCACTAATGCAACTTAAAAGGTGAAACTAATATATGAGATAGATTCATTACATGCAAAGCAAGATAGTTCAAGCCGAGATTTGTCATAATTGTGATGATTATTGCTTAAAGTTCATGAAAACCCCAAATCCACGATCTCAGAAAATTAGAATATTACATGTAATCAATAAAACAAGGATTGTACATAGAACAATATCGGACCTCTGAAAAGTATAAGCATGCATACTGTATGTACTCAGTACTTGGTTTGGGCCCCTTTTGCAGCAATTACTGCCTCAATGTGGCGTGGCATGGAAGCGATCAGCCTGTGGCACTGCTGAGGTGTTATGGAAGACCAGGATGCTTCAATAGCGGCCTTCAGCTCTTCTGCATTGTTCGGTCTCATGTCTCATCTTTCTCTTGGCAATGCCCCATAGATTCTCTATGGGGTTCAGGTCAGGCGAGTTTGCTGGCCAATCAAGCACAGTAATCCCATGGTCATTGAACCAGGTTTTGGTACTTTTGGCAGTGTGGGCAGGTGCCAAGTCCTGCTGGAAAATGAAGTCAGCATCCCCATAGAGCTCGTCTGCGGAAGGAAGCATGAAGTGCTCCAAAATCTCCTAGTAGACGGCTGCGTTGACCCTGGACTTAATGAAGCACAGTGGACCAACACCAGCAGATGACATGGCTCCCTAAATCAACACAGACTGTGGAAACTTCACACTGGACTTCAAGCATCTTGCAGTGTGTGCCTCTCCATTCTTCCTCCATACTCTGGGTCCTTGGTTTCCAAATGAGATGCAAAATTTGCTCTCATCAGAAAAGAGGACTTTGGACCACTGAGCAACAGACAAGGTCTGTTTTTCTTTAGCCCAGGTAAGCCGCTTCTGACGTTGTTTGTTGTTCAGGAGTGGCTTGACAAGAGGAATACGACATTTGAAGCCCATGTCCAGGATCCATCTGTGTGTGGTAGCTCTTGATGCACTGACTCCAGCCTCAGTCCACTACTTGTGAAAGTCCCCAACACTTTTGAATTGCCTTTTACTGACAATCCTCTCCAGGCTGCGGACATCCCTGCTGCTTGTGCACCTTTTTCTTCCACACTTTTCCCTTCCACATAACTTTCTATTAATGTGCTTTGATACAGCACTTTGGGAACATCCAACTTCTTTTGCAATTACCTTTTGAGGCTTTCCCTCCTTATGGAGGGTGTCAATGATGGTTTTCTGCACAACTGTCAGGTCAGCAGTATTTCCCATGATTGCGATTCCTACTAAACCAGACTGAGGGACCATTTAAAGGCCCAGGAATCCTTTGCAGGTGTTATGGCTTAATTAGCTGATTAGAGTGGGACACTTTGAGCCTAGAATATTGCACCTTTTCCCAATATTCTAATTTTCTGAGATTGTGGATTTGGGGTTTCATGAGTTGTAAGCCATAATCATCACAAATCACGGCTTGAACTATCTTGCTTTGCATGTAATGAGTCTCTCATATACAGTATTAGTTTCACCTTTTAAGTTGCATTAGTGAAATAAATTAACTTTTGCACGATATTCTAATTTTTTCGAGTTTCACCTGTATACTGCTCATTGGCTGGTAAAGGCAACACCCATAACTCTATTGGTCAATAGGAGACATGTCCCTGCAAATGCAAAAAAAACAGAACATTTGTTTCTGTTTCAGCACTGAAACAGCCATTTTCAAATAAACAAATACATCTAAAAACACACACTTTTATATGCAGCAAATAAAGGATACCTTTTATTCCCTTTAACACTATCTGCAGGCATGAGCTGTCTTTTCCCCCCACTATATTTTGGATTGAAATCTCCTCAAAAATTGGTTGCAAATAATTTCAGCATTTATTGTTATAGCTAGAACGGCCTACTGAAGTGTTTCATAATTTTATATCAAGCACGCTCCATGTAATGGTTCTTATTAATGTCAATTATAACAGAATTTCAGAAAATAGATTATATATGTAATATTATGTTGGAAATAATAGACAGTTATTTTATTTTGTGACTATTTTATTCAGATAGAGCAGCAATTTTACCCAACTTTCTAATTTATTCCTATTATCAATTTTTCTTCGTTACTTTTGGTATTCTGCTTGAAAAGCAGAATAAATATAGCCACCAATCATTACCCAGGGTGCTGAACACACAATGTAGCCACCAATCAGCAAGCTCTACCCAGGGTGCTGTAACAAAAATGGGCTGGCGCCTAAGCTTACATTCCTGCTTTTCAAATAAAGATACCGAGAAAAAAAGAAAATTTGGCAATAGGCATAATTAGAAAGTTGTTTAAAATGGCATGCTCTATCTAAATCATAAAATAAAAAATCTGAATTTAATATCACTTTAAGACAGAGCATAAAATGTCAAACAACTTTCCAATTTACTTGTATTATCAAATGTACTTAATTGTCTTGATATCTTTTGTTGAAGGAACAGCAATGCACTACTGGCAGCTAGATGAACACATCAGGTGAAGCTAGCTGAATACATTGGGTGAGCCAATGATAACAGGCATATTTGTTCAGTCACCAATCAGCAGCTAGCCCCCAATAGTGTATTGCTGCTCCCTAAGCATACCTATGCATTTTTTTAACAAAGGACACAAAAAGAACAAAGCACATTAGATAACAGAAGTAAATTGGAAAGTTCTTTAAAATTGTTCTATTTGAATCATGAAAGAAAAAAAATTGGGTTTTACATCCCTTTAATTACATAGAATTTGCTATGAATGTTTTTTGGCAAATTTGTCATGTTGCTTTATTTGTATTTTATTTTGTGACAATCTGGACCAAACCAATTTGATTTTTATGTGAACCAGCTATTAAAGAAACATTAAAGGACCAAAGAAGTAATGAATAAAGTTTAACATATGACTTCTAATCCAATGCCTATAAGATACTGGAGAAAATTTTAAAAAAAAATGCATGAATCATGTTTGCATATTTTAATATAAAACTAACTGCTTTGCACAGATCTTACCAGCCACTCTAGCATTTTTTTAATTATTTCATTTAAAATGGAGGCTGAATCCTTACAGCCAATCAGAGTTGGATTGTCTGAACCTTTAAAGTTTCCACGGCTTATTACCATTGGCAAAAGAATGAAACTTAAATTGATGATAAATTGCAAACTATACGAATGATGAAAAGACAAATATATTAGTTTGCAAGTAAAACTATATATATATATATATATATATATATATATTTTTTTTTTTTTTTAAAAAGGTGTATATATATTTTATAATAAAATATTTATAATCCTAATTGGTATTGTCTGTTCCTCCGCCCCACTTCATTTTCTATTTTGGCTGGGCAGTGATGTATAGAGCCGTCCCACTCACTCTCTACATGGGCTTTAAAGGGACTGGACTTCATCATTGTCATATGGCACACACGTTGATTGGATGTTCACTGGAATTGTCATTAAAAAAAAAAAAAAGTTCACCCAAGTGGGCCGGCATAGCATTGCAATATAAGCATTACTATATGCACTAATTTAACCCTTTCACAGATGGGTTAAAAACAAAAAAAGGTATATATACTTTTTTAATGGCAAAGATGAAAATATATGACATTTGATTAGTTAAGGTTCGCCATCATTTTAATGTACAACTTCTCTGTCCCTCTAAAGCAAAAAAATATCTCTCATAGTCCTGAAAGAGTAGTTCATTTCAAATTTGAAAATATTTTTCAAGAAATAAATTAATGTAAAAATGTTTCAAGAGAGAGGTTGTGTAATAGCTCTTTAAATCCATATTGAAACTAGCAGAATACATTTGTGCACAGCTAATTATGAAACATCTGTTGTCTACTGGTTGATAGGGACAACTCCCACAGCTATTCTAGTAAACAGTGACAAGACTCTAAACAGAAATAATTTTCATTTAGCAGAAGAAATGTTAGCACATCTAATAAAAGCATTTTCAGATATATTTAAAATGATTCTGTACTCCCAGATTTACTTTCATTTTATGCACCTAGACAGTCTTGTATATATGTATACATATATATATCATACAAGTAATAAACATCATGTGTAAAATATTATATTGGTACTAAGAAACCTATCGATTTACTTAAACATTTATTTCTAAGCACAGCTTATAGCTCAGAATATATTCACTAAGTGAATATAATACAATGATCCTACAGGGACCATCTCCATTCATAGCCAAACGAGCTTCCTGTCAGTGCTCAGCCTCTCCATGAATATCCCATTAGTAATATGGTTTAAAGGAAGCTATTAACGTGCATTTTATATGGTTCCCCATAACATATCCGGTTTATTACCCGGTACCTGAGTGCAGCTTTCCTCCCGTGCAGGACAAATGCCCCCTCCGCTCTCTGAGCCATGTTAGCTTCTCTCTGTCTCTGCCACTCTCCTCGGTAACCATGGGAGGAGCCAAACATGCGTTGTTAGGCGGAAGCGCCTAGGAGTATTTTTTCAGACCCTCCTCCTTGAACTGATCTTTGATCCCCTTGATGCGTAAAATATTTTGGCCTTCCTGGGAACCCGTAGTAGCCAATGTTGTTAGTGAAGGCAGGGTTCCATCGAATTGAAATTCGACATAAACATGACGTCATGAAGTAGGCAGGTTGTACGGAAAGTGACCTTGCAAGTGGACATTTTGCGCCTGCGTAGTGCTTCGCCGGTACCCACGTGTGTCAGCGATAGGCGAGCATTAACCAGTGTGACTACAGCACCTTGTGTCTACTGTCAGTATCGCCATGTCCTGGTTATTCGGTCTCAACAAAGGTCAGCCGGATTCCTCTGGTGTACCGGGCCTGCCCCCACCACCGGCACCACCTGGAGGAGATGGAAGCGGTGGAGATAAGAATAAACCTAATGACAAGTGGAGCAACTTTGACCCTACTGGCTTGGAGAGGGCGGCCAAGGCAGCCAGGGAGCTTGACCAATCACGTGAGTTCATGCAATGACAGTAACCCTTCAATTTACAAGGCAGCATGTCTGCTGTATGTCACATCTTATTCTGCACATACTAGTGACATTTATTACTAAACACACCGGGTATATCTCATAGGCAGCCTGTGGGTGGAGAGCTTAGTGGTTCCATATGATGCCCTGTGATGGAATTGTATAGTTCACTTTTGCTGACCCCTGTGTCCTTGATTTGTTTAGTGGTATTGTCAGAAAATATTTATCACTAATGCAGATTCTGATTAATAACTAGTATAAAGCAGTGTTTCCCAGTTGATATTATATTTATGTATTTTACATATCTATTTTATCCTGGTATTTCAGCTAGATACTGATAGAAATTGCAAAATAAAGCTTCTTATCAGTGTTTGTATTTACACAGCACTATCTGATATTCCCTGGCCAAATGTTGTAACTGAAGCTCACAGGGACATTGTACTAAAAAATCTTCATCATTCATATGAAGTAGTACTATTTGTGTCTGAAAATATTTTTTGCTTAAAAATATTATACAAAACGGTACAAGTCTAAAATGTTATTGATACAAGTTGTGTACACCACAATAATGCTTAGTGGCTGGTGACAACTCCTGTAACTCAATTACTAGAGAGTGACATTCTTCTGCATGCCTGACCAGAAATTTTTTATTATTATTATTTTATGACATGGAGTTGTCAAAATATAAAAAAGTAATATATTTTGAAGTCCCCCTTTTAAATAAAACAAGGACAATGATGTCCCTTTTTAAAATGATAATTTAATGTAGCTTGTCTCCTAAAGTCCCTCTTAATGTAATGTAAATAATGATTATTGAAGGGAAAAAACACCTCAATTCCTATGTGTTATGGAGTGAAATTACTAAAATGTGGTAAGTCCCTCACATTTTAGTAAATTAGCTTCACATGGTAACATTGAAACTCTCAGTGGAATGGATACATGTTACTGGGGAAGGTAAATGGGTCAAAGAATTTTCTCACCTATCCAATATTACCTTTGAAATATTCCACAGATTAGTTAATAAATATGCATAGAGTGATGTAAAATTGTAAACACAACTACGTACACCAGAGAAACGGATAACTATATACAGGTTTATGTTTGCATGCTGACAGTGTACCTGAATTAAAGGGATAGAAAAGTAAAACTTGCGTTATTCAGATAGAACATGTCATTTTAAGACACTTTTAAATTCACTTCTATTTTCAAATGTGCTTTGTTCTCTTGGTATCCGTTGTTGAAAAATATGTACATATCCTCCACTTGTGGGAGATAGTTGGTGATTGGTGCCTGCAAAAATTTGTCTCTTTGATTGGCTGACTAGATGTTTTTAGCTAACTCTCAGTAGTGGAGTGATGTTCCTTCTGCGATGGATAGCAAGAGAGTGAATCAAATGTGATAATAAAAGTAAATTGGAAATATTTTTAGAATTGTATGTTCTATCTGAATCATAAAAGAAGAAAAATTGGGTTTTATGTCCCTTTAAAATAAGTTAACTTTTCTTTCCCAATGAGGGAGCATTTTTAAATACGTGTTAACTTGTCATTTCCTGTTAACGGTTAATTATATAACTACATTTTATCTAAATAGTAAATTGAAAGTGCATTAAAAATACATTAGTAACACATATAATAAGAATACTGAGGTACTGTATAATTTAGTGAACTACTTGAATTCCCCACTCATGCAATGACAGTTACTCAGTGTTGCATCATTCAGGACGATTACTGATGGTTTACTCTAAGCTGTATATCAGGATTGTCAAATGTTTATTTTTAAGTGTGTGAATGACTAAATTTGCCTGTTTCCACCTGGCATAGAAGCAAATATGAAACGTTGCCCCTATGCATGTTATGTTAAAATATACGGCAGTTATTATCAGTGCTTGCTTACCGTATTTATCACAAGTGTCTCAGTGGCTTAGAGTGCTTTTATGTCATAGAATATTACAATGCTAAAAGTTGACTACAAGCTAAATATCAAGGATGCAGACAGTAGTGGTGGGCAATCTCATCTTCTGCTACCTACTATAGCACACCTAGAACTATTACTGCTAGCAGACAGACTTTTTTAGCTGATGTTAATTGAGTGCATGATTTATACAATTGTAATAAGAAAATAAAAAAAGAGAGAAGGCAATAAAATATAGCAGGTCTCTTACAGTACATATGTACCTAGCATAAGATGTAACTATGACACATATAACCGAAACTAACAATTGAAACTTAATCAGTACAAAATATTTTTTCTTTTTCTAGCAGGTGAGAAAAATAGCCTTCCCAGTTTTTGAAACGATAGAAATGAAGTTAATGTAACTAACTTATTGAGTTGATTTGCTAGCAAAGTTTGAATAAGTAGTCAAGGTGACTTCAGATTCTAGCCAAATAAAAAAAATTGCTGCCCCAATAGCTTATTTAAAACTGCCCGCTAAACTGAGTGGGATCATACAAACACGAGGAGTTAAACAGGTCAGTGTCCTTACTAGAACTAATAAGAAAACAAACCGCACGAGACAGAAATGATTTGGAAACTGACCCTATACACAAAAAACAGCTCTCATAATACTAAGCAAACATTAGCCTCTGTAATACATGCTATGCTGATCTACACAGTCATCTACAATTGTATCCTGTCAATCAGTTCCACAGGTAATAACAATACAAAGGGCTCAATTAATACTTTTTTCAAGTCTTGAGATAGAACCATATTTTCAGACGGGAAAGCCTCCATAAAGTGTTCCCTTCCAAAACACCACCCAGACAGACACTTGGGATATGAAACCCCAAAACGTTCTTGTGTGATTCAGAGCACAACATTTACAACAACAAAAAAGATTCCAATTTACTTCTGTTATCACATTTTCCTTGTTCCCATTATTTTCTTTGTTGAAGAGATACCTATGTGGGTGCTGCCATCAAAAGGATAACGTGCTTGCAAAACTGCTGACATATAGTTCTCCAGACACATGCACGCCACTGAGCTTACGTCCCTGTTTTTCAACAAAGGATACCAAAAGAACAAAGAACATTTGATAATAGAACTAAATTAGAAAGCTTGTTTAAAATTGCATTCTCTATCTGAATCATGAAACAAAAAAAAATGGGTTTTAGTATCCCTTTAAGGAAACAATTAGAAATCTAGGCTTTTAGAGACCTTGTCCCTTTAAGATATTTTAAAAAAATGCTCACTGCTACGCATATTCCAACTCTCTGTTACAGACACTGTCAGCCTCTAGCCAGAGTGCATCACATATCCGTTTTTGTTTTCTCTCGTTTGGTGCCAAACAACCATAAACTACCATGTCGTATTGCTGAACACAATTGGTTATATAGAAGTTCTCATTAAAGAGAGGGGGTTAAAGGGATATGAAGGTCAAAATTAAACTACCATGATTCAGATAGAGTGTGTCATTTTAAGACACTTTTAAAGTAAATGTAAACTTTCATGAATTAGTGCCCAGTTTTTAAAAATACTATTAAAAACAGGGGCACTTTCATTCATGAAAGTTTACATTGCACCATATTTTTACAAATATTTACCTTTCTCTTGGTCAAAGCCGGATCGCCGATCCCCTGCACGCAGTTCTTTTGTACACACGTCACCAATGACAAAACCGGCTTCCTCCAATCATGGCTTCCCCCCAGAGCGTCCATCTCGTGAGGCCACGCCGTGACTGGAGGAAGCCGTTTTTGTCATTGCTGTGTAAGTGCAGCAGGAGAAGCAGGTGGGGGATCGGAGTTCCGGCTTTGCACGAGAGAAAGGTAAGTATTTGTAAAAATACGGTGCAATGTAAACTTTCATAAATTAAAGTGCCTCTGGTTTTTAATAGTATTTTTAAAAAACGGGCACTAAGTCATGAAAATTTGCATTCACTTTAAATTCACTCCAATTTCAAATGTGTTTTGTTCTCTTGGTTTCCCTTGTTGAAAAAGAATAAGCACATATCCTCCACTAGTGGGTGCTAACTGCTGATTGGTGCCTGCACACATTTGTCTCTTGTGATTGGCTAACTAGATGTGTTCAGCTAGCTGCCAGTAGAGCAACGATGTTCCCTTAGCAAAGGATAACAAGATAATGAAGCAAATTTGCTAATAGAAGTGCATTGGAAAGTTGTTTAAAATTGTATTCTCTATCTGAATCATGAAATAAAATGTTGGGTTTTCCTGTCCCTTTAAGTCTAGGGGTTTACTTGGTGGTGCCACACCATTGACACCTGTTCTGCAGCAATTAAGTCGGGGTCCTGGCTTCAACCTTTCTTCACAGGGAGGGATGAACACGATCAGTCACTGGAAAGGATTCCTTGTATCATCCTTGATATAATATAGAGAAAAATAGTCTGGATGGTAGCTTAAAGGGATAGACAAGTCAAAGAAAAACTTGCATGATTCAGAGCATGTCATTTTTTAAGACACTTTTTTAAAATTCACTTCTCTTTTCAAATGTACTTTGTTCTCTTGGTATCCATAGTTGAAAAAGAATACGTACATATCTTACACAAGTGGGAGCTAGCTGGTGATTGGTGCCTGCACACATTTTGTCTTTTGTGATTGGTTGTGCATTGCTTCTCCTTCAGCTAAGGATATCAAGGGAATGAAGCAAATTTTATAATAGAAGTAAATGGGAAAATTAATTAAAATTGTATGTTCTGTCTGAATCCTAGAAGTAAAAACATTGTTTCATGTCCCTTTAAAGGGACACCGAACCCAATTTTTTTTTCTTTTGTGATTCAGATAGCGCATGTCATTTTAAGCAACTTTCTAATTTACTCCTATTATCAAATTTTCTTCATTCTCTTGGTATCTTTATTTAATATGCAAGAATGTAAGTTTAGATGCCAGCCCATTTTTGGTGAACAGCCTGGGTTGTTTTTGCTGATTGGTGGATAAATTCATCCACCAATAAAAAAGTGCTGTCCAGAGGTCTGAACCCCCCAAAAAAAAGGTTTAGATGCCTTCATTTTCAAATAAGGATAATAAGAGAACGAAGAAAAATGGATACAAGGAGTAAATTAGAAAGTTGCTTAAAATTGCATGCTGTATCTGAATCACGAAAGAAAAAAAATTGGGTTCGGTGTCCCTTTAAGCTTGAATAAGGAATGGGTGATCCACTGGGAGCCAGCAAAATTGCAGCCATGCGGGATTGCTGCTACTGGAAGTCCCCCCTAATTTTTTTAATCTGCTAATTTTCTTCAGTTAAAGAAATGTTAAAATGTATGCACTTTGCTGATGTTTTAAAATAATGCCTTTGCGTAGTTTCACCTGAAGCAAGAGGGGTGGTTTTAACAATATTATTGGCAAACTGAATTAACCAATCACGGTTGCTTTAGAAAACAAGGGCAGCCTTTGTGCGTGCATGCATATTCATTCAGTATCATCCCACAGATCTCTATTGCGCTGCTGCTAGCCAAGTAACCTGTGGTAAATAAAGTAAGCTTAGTACATTAGCATTTGCTCAGTAATTGGCAGCAATTAAAGGTACAGTATCAAGTACCTACGTATTTAGTGGGCTCTGGCCACTTGCAGGGTCCCTTGACCCATTACTAGCCTATACGGGTTACTAAGGGCTCACCACTTTGTCAGCAGGCAGTGTACATTTATTTATTGTGCCATGGAGGCCGCTAATGTCATTGATGATAACAGAATTGTTGCACATGCTCAGCTAGCAGCGCATATTTGTTTCTTCATCTAGATAAGAAGTCAGTTGATTTGCCAGCTTCAGCTCCTTGGCCAAAGTAAACAAAATATGCAAAAAATATAAAACGTTTAATTTAAAATACTGTGCAGTACATTTAATTCCTTTTAAATTATTTTGAGGTACTTAATGATGTTTACATTGCACCATTTTATGTTCCTTTAACAAATACAGACATTATTAGATATGAATAATGTGTCCTGTTTGGATTCACATTTTCTTAGTCTTCAGACCATTTTTTTTAGTTTTAATTATATCTATCACCTATGATAAGCTTTATATGATCTTTGTCATATGCTAATGAAGCAGTCCCATATAAATGAACAGATAATCTGGAAATGCTGACCATACACACGTAAGACTATCATATCTTTATATCCAACATAAAAATATCTTTTGAATTGAATACTATCTATGATATTTTAAATAATATAAATTTCAACCTTTTTCTAATTTTACTATATCATGTGTAATGTTCATTTCATATTTCGCATATCATTTTAAATGGTTTTTATTTAGGTAAGCTCACTCCCCTGGTGCTCAGATAAAGCTCGGGATTAGGGTTGCCACCTGCCCCGGTTTCACCGGGACAGTCCCGGTCTGAGGCTCTGTGTCCCGTAACTAGTCCCAAATGCCCCGGGCTAAGCGCTCCCCTGGCGCAGCAGTGAGCAGACTTTACAAAACATTAGCTGGCCAGAGGAGTGCTTAGCCCGGGGTTACAAAAAATAAAAATGGGTAGGTGGAGTCTGCAGGAGAGAGTGAGACGGAGATTGGTGTGGGAAGAGGGTCGAGGAGGGGAGGAGTCACATGTGGCTACAGCTGAGAGAGTCAGGTGTTGGTGTGGTGGCCGTGCGGCGCGTGGCCAGTTGTTGCCTTCGTGGTTCTACCACCTCCCGTCGACTGTAGGTCCTGTGCAGCAGCCTTCCTAAGCCAACAGGTGCAGAGCAGTGCAGCCACAGAGAAACTGTGAGTAATACTTGGCTGTGTCTGCTGTTTTTTCAAATTGGTATGTGTTTTTTTTTTGGGGGCTTAATTATGTGTGTGTGTGTATATGTGTGTATATATATATATATATATATTTATAAAATTTGATTTCATAATGAATTTGAGGCCGCGAGAAGCCACGCCCCAAGTCACACCCTCTCCACGCCCACTTTAAAAGTGTCCAGGAATTTTCTGGGCAAAAGGTGGCAACCCTACTCGGGATTCTTGAACAATCACCAAAGTCTTTGTTGATTGGCCATTCATAATGGAGGAAACAGGAAGTGACAGTGTTTAAAGGGACACTACATTCAAAATTAAACTTTCTTCAGGTTCACAGTGTATACAGATAAGTCTGTATTTGGCTGGCAGCTGCACGTGCTAGAGTGGATTGGGAAATATAAGCAATCTTTGAAATTTCTTGAGGGGGGGATATACTGATAATTTGAAATTCAGAGTAAATGCTATTTCAATGTATTTTTATTGTGTATTTGAGGATTATGAAATCCTACTCTATTTAATGGTCCTTTTAATGGTAGATATTTAGTTAACGCCTCAAAAACTTCAGTTCATGGTATTTTTACCTTGTTTCTACCCAATGCAAATGTCTCTGCATTTGTGAAGATGGCAATTTGATTAAAAAAACTAAAATTATATCACAAAGTACTACTTTTGAAGCATGACCCAATGTTGTTCTGATCCAGTTTGATCTTCTTTTTCTAGGACATGCAAAAGAAGCTCTTAACCTTGCGAAGATGCAAGAGGAGACTCTTCACTTGGAACAGCAAGCGAAGGTTAAGGTAAATACAGTTCTGTTGGTGCAGGATAGGTTTGCTGTAGACTTGTACATTTGTGCATGGTGTTAATATCTGAATGCAAAAGAACGCAGCCGCTTGCGGTATTCTACTCTATTCGGAGCCCATTTCATTTATTTTTTTTTCTTGTGAAAGTGTAACATGCTTAGATCTGGATTTGCACAGATCTTAATGTTTTACACTTTCACTAGAAGAAATCCGGCTCAGAAAAAGAAGAGAAAGCCACAAGCAGCCGCCTTCTTTACTATTTGGATATTAACAACCGACACAAATGCACATGTCTAAATTGTTCATTTCTGTACGACTAATTGCATTTCTCTTTAAAAGACATTATCTGCTTGACTACTGTCTGGTCAGTCAGAATAATTGAGTCTCTAACTGAAGAACATTTTTAAAATTTTCTTCAACTTTATAGTAAATGGATCAAAAGTATGCAAAGAACATAATGTGGTCTGAACATTCTGGGTTCATTGCCAAAATCATACTTAAAGTGCCAGTCAACGTGCAAATTAATGTTACATAATACTGCACTATGTAACATCAACCTAGCGACACCTGCAAAAGAAAAAGGATTTTAAAGATTCAACTCCCCCCAATCCAGTACTTACCTTCCTCACCTATTTACAGCGCACTAGGTCGTGCCGTTGAACTACATGTAGCGCTCGCTCTGGGTAAAACTGTCTGCTGCTTTACCCAGCGCAGGACCAGGCTACATGTAGTTCAACAGGGCGACCACTGTGATTAGATGACGCACTGTTGAAGAAAGCAGAAAAGGCTGGTGAGGAAGGTAAGGTAAGTAATGGTTTGGGGGGCTAAATCTTTAAAATCCTTTTTCTTTTGCAGGTGTCATTAGGTTAATTTTGCAGATAGTGCAGGATTATCTTTAATTTGAACATTGACTGGCACTTAAATACAGAGGATAAAAAAAAAGTAATGAATGTGTTTATTGGACTAAATTACAGAAACACAGGAATTTATCAATTAAAGTTTCATGATTCAGATAGTGCGTGCAATTTAAAAAGCTTTCCAGTTTATTTTTAGTATCAGATTTACCTCTGACACATAGTGCTTAAGACACATGCACGCTCCTGAGCCTACTTCTGTACACTCAAGGAGCTAATTTTCAGTAAAGCATTGAGGTAAATGTGATTATAAAACTAAATTTGAATTTGTTTAATTATATGCTGTACCTAAATTATGAAAGTTTTTTTTTTTTTTTTTTCTTTCTTTTTTTTTTTTTTCTTTTAATTTTAATGTCCCTTTCAATATATAGGGCTAGATTAAGTTGAGCGCAAAATATTGCTTACGCTAAATCAATATTTGCGCTCAACTGAGTAATACCAGCGCACACTAATGTGTTTGCATTACACGGAAGCATTGCGATCATGTGAGCGCGCTTCCGTAGGCTTAAAAGGGCGCCTCGTTCTCATGCCGTCAGACACAGCACAGAAGCTAAGCGCAACAAATATATACCTGTGTGTGTATATATATACTGTGTGTATGTATGTATGTATGTATATATGTATGTATATATATATATATATATATGTATGTATGTATATATATATATATATATATATATATATGTATGTATGTGTGTGTATATATATATATATATATATATATATATTTATATATATATAAATATATGTGTATACATATATATATATATATATATATATATATAAATATATATATATATATATATATATGTATACACATATATATATATATATATATATATATATGTATGTGTATACATACATACATACATACATACATACATACATACATACATACATACATACATACCCGGTAGCCCAGCACTCCTTCCACACGGGTGTAATCACGGCCCGGGTGCTGTCCTCGTATAATTATATAGAAATGTCTAAATGTGGGAGGGCACTCACAGGACTTGTATTGAAACAAAGAACAGTATAATTTTATTTCCAAGTTAATTTCACATTAATTGTAGATGTCGACGTTTCAACCCATTTGTGGGCCTTCTTCAAGACAATTTATAATTATTGTAATGCAGCATGCATTACTCTAAAACAAACTCCCAAAAGAGCAGCAATATCAGTGATGATATATGAATGGCTGGTTAATTATTGCGCTCCCACAAACGCTCAAATTTGCCCACTTGCGATAAATTAGTGCTCCACTTGTAATCTAGCCCATAGTGTTTTTTATTGTTTTTTATTTTTATAGTTCCCTAGTGGAGCTTATATTGGATCCGCATGTTTATATGTATCATCTGTTAACTTGCAGAGAATAAAATGACCGCTTGGCTTTCCAAGAGGTCTGCAGTGCATTGCACTGTCAGCTACTCAATGGGAAACCTATTTGTTTTTCATGCACTGATTTAGTAAGTAAGAAACACTGTCTGTGGAAAGCTGGGGTGCCATATACTGTATGGAAATAGCTGTGAATAAATGTTATTTCCATTTATTTGGACTGTCAGTGACATATTTTAGCTTGAACAGAATGTCAGTATAAATTCTCCAATAGTGAAAGTTGTAGTATGAAGCTGTCTTAATATTAAATAATAGTCTAATTATTATTAGAATCTTGTATTTTACTGGCTAATTAGAGGGAGTTGGTTGACCTTGCCAAGAATTAGTTGGCTCTTTTATATATAAATAGAATTTTGTTTCTGCTGCCTTGCAACTTTTCATGAGAACATATTCCTTTTCCCATTGTAAGAAACAAAATATTGTCTCTGGAAATTGTGGGCTCCTTAAAGGGACATTTAAAAACCCAACATTTTTTTTCTTTCATGATTCAGATACATACAATTTTAAACAACATTCCTGTTTACTTCTTTTATTTAATTTGTTTCATTCTTCAGATATCCTTTGTTGAAGAAATAGGAATGCACATGGGTAACCAAACACACGAGGCATCTATGTGCAGTCCCCAATCATCTGCTACTTAGCCTATTAGATATGCTTTCCAACAAAGTATATCAAGAGAATGAAGCAAATTAGATAGAAGTAAATTGGAACTAGGGCTGCACGATTAATCGTGGATGCGGTTTTAATCGTAATTTATAACCCCACCTACTATGATGGGATGCCCCTATACTGACTGGAGTTGCGGCTCCGTAGTGGCCCTCAGTCGATCCAGTTTCTTTGGGAGATACAGCAGTAAGGGAGGTCTGCGATCCTGCGGCGGTAGGACTCTCTATTACCGCCACGGGGATCGGTCTAGTATAGCTTCATGGCTTGTAGAGCTTAGATCACAGCAAACTTGATCAGACTGTTCCCTATATGTTTGCGCGCTCTCAGGGTCCGCCTTGACTCTGCGGACGGAGCGTGTTTGGGTCTATAGGTCTTTGAATTGTTTTCTTATTGAAGCCTGTATTTACTGTGTATGTGGCACCGTGGGACTTGGCGCCAATTCCTTCATGGCGTTAACGGCCATTCCTAGAGAAGAACCATCTAGACAATAGGGTACTTGAATGGATTCTCCCTTAGTGTGATTGAAGGGGACCTACGGTATGGGGCATATGATTAGTGTCCTTGCATGAGGTGGGATATGTATGTCAGGGTTTGGAGTAACCAAGGGGAAATACAATTATTTTATACTTTTAAGTTAAACATTTTAGTAAGTATGTGAGAATCTCATTCAGTGTACAGCTTGCCATATGTTTGCATCACTGGAACAGCCACTTCAGGGAATATATGTTTGTGGCAAATGTGAGCATATTGTCTCTTTAGAAACTCATATTGGAGTTCTGGAGGAACGAATTGCAACACTGCATGAAATTCAGACACTTGAAAGGGAAATGGATAGGACAGAGCTGGTTGTTAATGGTTCTATCAGTGGAAATGGGGAGGATTCAGATGAGGAGACTCCAGGATGTAGCTGGCTCACAGTTAGAGGGCGAGGTAAAGGTAAGCGGAAGAGACAGAAAATGGCAATTGCACTAATAATTGATAAACGTTCCCCTTTGTGTATTTGTAATAGTCATATATTAGGGGTTGGTGCTTGTACTGGTCATAATTTTAACATCAACTCAGTAAAGAACTGATAGGAGAGTACAAATATAACACTCATGAACGTTAGAAAAAAAGTATATATGAAAAAAATAAAGGAATTAAAATATAGCTTTTATTTTTGTATGTTAAAAACTTAGGATATACATACAATTAAAATATGCATATGTCTACTGGAATAAAGCCCATCTGTGTGTGGACTTAAAAATTAGACAAAATCCTAATTGGTATATAGGTTTTGTCTTATAATTGGATAACTGATCACAGAAATGACCACGGTTAGATAAATATATTAATCAGTACCTATACCAGGGGGTTACCGTAGGAGTATCTAGGTCTAGGAATACCAGACACCTATAACTTATAATTGACCATTATTAATAATATGAACAAAATACCTATTAATTTACCAGGTTGAACATAGGTAATGGCCAATAGTGATGAGGAGCTGTCTGGAGATACCAGAACCGAATACCAGTTAGTTTACCATAAGCACAGGATATAGTGAATAATAGTTTCTATGTCTATACCTTTTTGGATTACCAAGTAAATTCCTGAGTCTGGAACTGCCAGACACCTATACCTTGTAAATTAACCATAGGTTTTGCATAGAGTGCTTATTCGTGAATGACACCTCTCAGTCTGGGAGAGCTGTCTGGGGATACCAGAACAAAATACCTGTTTACCATAAGCAAAGGATATACTGGATAATTGTGTGAGCACCTATACCTTGGATTACCAAGTAAATAATAGTTGATAATATAAAAAAGCTGTCTGGAGATACCAGAACCAAATACCTATTAGTATACCATTAGCACAGAAAACGGTAAAAAATAATTTGTGTGTCTATACCATTGGATTACCAAGTCAATGCCTAAGTCTGGAACTGCCAGATACCTAGTAATTAACAGTTAGTTGGACTAAGAGTACCCATTCATGAGTAACAGCTTGTGGTATTTAAAAACTGACTGGAGATACCAGAACTGAGTACCTGTTAGTTTACCATAAACGCAGGATATAGTAGATAATTATGTTTTTACCTATACCTTAGATTACAGAGTAAAAAACAGCTAATAGTATTAAAGAACTGTCTGAAGATATCAGAACAGAATACCTGTTAGTTTACCGTAAGCACAGAATACAATGAATAGTTGTATCTATACCAATACCTTGGATTACAGAGTAAATGCCTAAGTCTGGAACTACCAGACACCTATACCTTGTAGTTAACCGTTAGTAGCTAAAAGTACCTATTATTGCCTTTTGGTTGTGCACAATTTGTAAAGGATTAATAATAAGCGTAACCGCTGGCTAAGTAAAGATGATTAGGTCTGAGTAAGTAAAGAGCCGCACCGGAGGTTAAGGTAGCGCTCAGAGCGGTCAAAATGACCTAATGTCACACAGTTATACTAAATCATGTGGTAGACATAGCGTTTAAAAAAAACATGGAACAACAAAGGAGGAGAGGGGGGACGCCACTGACGCGTTTCGCCGTGGTGGCTGTATCAAAGGGCAGTCTCACTCTGTCCTCGTGAAGTTTAAATACCCTGTATTGTGAGCGGATTGGTAGAATTTAGAGGCTTGGCTTTTTTCGAGGCCGTTGATTGGGTAAGATGGTGGGCCTATTCTTTTATGTGTTCTCATTGGTTCACTAGGCGTGATTCATTACGTATATATTTGCAAATGATTAAAGTTCAGATGTATTGATTACTGTGTATGTGATGATAGTTCAGTATTTACTAAACATAAGATGTACCGTATCATTTAGTCTTCATTTGATGTTACTTGTGATACATTCGTCATTATAACATACGTGTTGTTCTGCTATTACTGTTGGGTGGTATAAATGTCAATCATCATGATGTAATCACTCTCTTTTATTATTGGATCCTACGTCTGTCCAACAACATAGATGTATTGTGAATCAATTGGCAGAATTCAAAGGCTTGGCTTTTTTTCAGAGCCATGGATTGGATAGAACGGCGGGTCTATTCTTAGTGTGTTCAAATGATGACTAAATGATATGGTACATCTTATGTTTAGTAAATACTGAACTATCATCACATACACAGTAATCAATACATCTGAACTTTAATCATTTGCAAATATATACGGAATGAATCGCGCCTAGTGAACCAATGAGAACACATAAAAGAATAGGCCCACCATCTTATCCAATCAACGGCCTCGAAAAAAGCCAAGCCTCTAAATTCTGCCAATCCGCTCACAATACAGGGTATTTAAACTTCACGAGGGCAGAGTGAGATTGCCCTTTGATACAGCCACCACGGCGAAAAGCGTCAGTGGCATTCCCCCTCCCCTCCTTTGTTGTTCCATGTTTTTTTTTAACGCTTTGTCTACCACATGATTTAGGATAACTGTGTGACATTAGGTCATTTTGACCGCGCTGAGCGCTACCGTAACCTCCGGTGCGGCTCTTTACTTACTCAGACCTAATCATCTTTACTTAGCCAGCGGTTACGCTTCTTATTATTAATCTTTTACAAATTGTGCACAACCAAAAGGCAATTATAGGTACTTTTAGCTACTAACGGTTAAATACAAGGTATAGGTGTCTGGTAGTTCCAGACTTAGGCATTTACTCGGTAATCCAAGGTATTGGTATAGATACAACTATTCATTGTATTCTGTGCTTACTGTAAACTAACGGGTATTCTGTTCTGATATCTTCAGACAGCTCTTTAATACTATTAGCTGTTTTCTTCTGTTATGTGTGATCAGTCCACGGGTCATCATTACTTCTGGGATATAACTCCTCCCCAACAGGAAATGCAAGAGGATTCACCCAGCAGAGCTGCATATAGCTCCTCCCCTCTACGTCACTCCCAGTCATTCTCTTGCACCCAACGACTAGATAGGATGTGTGAGAGGACTATGGTGATTATACTTAGTTTTTATAACTTCAATCAAAAGTTTGTTATTTTACAATAGCACCGGAGCGTGTTATTACCTCTCTGGCAGAGTTTGAAGAAGAATCTACCAGAGTTTTTACTATGATTTTAACCGGAGTAGTTAAGATCATATTGCTGTTTCTCGGCCATCTGAGGGAGGTAAAAGCTTCAGATCAGGGGACAGCGGGCAGATGAATCTGCATTGAGGTATGTAGCAGTTTTTATTTTCTGAATGGAATTGATGAGAAAATCCTGCCATACCGTTATAATGACATGTATGTATACTCTACACTTCAGTATTCTGGGGATGGTACTTCACTGGAATTACTCTGTAAAAAGTACATTAAACCTTTTAATAGGTATTTATTATGTTAAACGTTTTTGCTGGAATGTAGAATCGTTTGCATTTTCTGAGGTACTGAGTGAATAAATGTTTGGGCATTATTTTTCCACTTGGCAGTTGCTTGTTTTAATTGTGACAGTTTCGTTTCTCTCTCACTGCTGTGTGTGAGGGGGAGGGGCCGTTTTTGGCGCTCTTTGCTACGCATCAAAAATTTCCAGTCAGTTACTCTTGTATTTCCTGCATGATCCGGTTCATCTCTAACAGAACTCAGGGGTCTTCAAACTTCTTTGAAGGGAGGTAGATTCTCTCAGCAGAGCTGTGAGACTTATATATTGACTGTGATTAAAAACGTTGCTCTGTAATTTTTACGTTTCAAATTTAATTATTGTTACTTTACTAATGGGAACAAACCTTTGCTAAAAGTTGTGTTGTTTTCAAGGATTGATGCTATAACTGTTTTTCAGTTCATTATTTCAACTGTCATTTAATCGTTTAGTGCTTCTTTGAGGCACAGTACGTTTTTGTTAAATAAGATTGTAACCAAGTTGCAAGTTTATTTGCTAGTGTGTTAAACATGTCTGATTCAGAGGAAGATACCTGTGTCATTTGTTCCAATGCCAAGGTGGAGCCCAATAGAAATTTATGTACTAACTGTATTGATGCTACTTTAAATAAAAGCCAATCTGTACAAATTGAACAAATTTTACCAAACAGCGAGGGGAGAGTTATGCCGACTAACTCGCCTCACGTGTCAGTACCTGCATCTCCCGCCCGGGAGGTGCGTGATATTGTGGCGCCTAGTACATCTGGGCGGCCATTACAGATAACATTACAAGATATGGCTACTGTTATGACTGAAGTTTTGGCTAAATTACCAGAACTAAGAGGCAAGCGTGATCACTCTGGGGTGAGAACAGAGTGCGCTGATAATACTAGGGCCATGTCTGATACTGCGTCACAGCTTGCAGAGCATGAGGACGGAGAGCTTCATTCTGTGGGTGGCGGTTCTGATCCAAACAGATTGGATTCAGATATTTCAAATTTTAAATTTAAATTGGAGAACCTCCGTATATTACTAGGGGAGGTTTTAGCGGCTCTTAATGATTGTAACACTGTTGCAATACCAGAGAAATTGTGTAGGTTGGATAAATACTTTGCGGTACCGGCGAGTACTGACGTTTTTCCTATACCTAAGAGACTAACTGAAATTGTTACTAAGGAGTGGGATAGACCCGGTGTGCCGTTCTCACCCCCTCCAATATTTAGAAAGATGTTTCCAATAGACGCCACCACACGGGACTTATGGCAAACGGTCCCTAAGGTGGAGGGAGCAGTTTCTACTTTAGCTAAGCGTACCACTATCCCGGTGGAGGATAGCTGTGCTTTTTCAGATCCAATGGATAAAAAATTAGAGGGTTACCTTAAGAAAATGTTTGTTCAACAAGGTTTTATATTGCAACCCCTTGCATGCATCGCGCCGATTACGGCTGCGGCAGCATTTTGGATTGAGTCTCTGGAAGAGAACCTTAGTTCAGCTACGCTGGACGACATTACGGACAGGCTTAGAGTCCTTAAACTAGCTAATTCATTCATTTCGGAGGCCGTAGTACATTTAACCAAACTTACGGCTAAGAACTCAGGATTCGCCATTCAGGCACGTAGGGCGCTGTGGCTAAAATCCTGGTCAGCTGATGTAACTTCTAAATCCAAATTACTTAATATACCTTTCAAGGGGCAAACTTTATTTGGGCCCGGTTTGAAAGAAATTATCGCTGACATTACAGGAGGTAAGGGCCACGCCCTGCCTCAAGACAAAGCCAAAGCTAAGGCTAGACAGTCTAATTTTCGTCCCTTTCGGAATTTCAAAGCAGGAGCAGCACCAACTTCCACTGCACCAAAACAGGAAGGAGCTGTTGCTCGTTACAGACAAGGCTGGAAACCTAACCAGTCCTGGAACAAGGGCAAGCAGGCCAGGAAACCTGCTGCTGCCCCTAAGACAGCATGAATCGAGGGCCCCCGATCCGGGACCGGATCTAGTGGGGGGCAGACTCTCTCTCTTCGCCCAGGCTTGGGCAAGAGATGTTCAGGATCCCTGGGCGCTAGAGATCATATCTCAGGGATACCTTCTAGACTTCAAATTCTCTCCCCCAAGAGGGAGATTTCATCTGTCAAGGTTGTCAACAAACCAGATAAAGAAAGAAGCGTTTCTACGCTGTGTACAAGATCTGTTATTAATGGGAGTGATCCATCCGGTTCCGCGGTCGGAACAAGGACAAGGGTTTTACTCAAACCTGTTTGTGGTTCCCAAAAAAGAGGGAACTTTCAGGCCAATCTTGGATTTAAAGATCCTAAACAAATTCCTAAGAGTTCCATCGTTCAAAATGGAAACTATTCGGACAATCTTACCCATGATCCAAAAGGGTCAGTACATGACCACAGTGGATTTAAAGGATGCTTACCTTCACATACCGATTCACAAAGATCATTACCGGTATCTAAGGTTTGCCTTCTTAGACAGGCATTACCAGTTTGTAGCTCTTCCATTCGGATTGGCTACGGCTCCAAGAATCTTCACAAAGGTTCTGTGTGCCCTTCTGGCGGTACTAAGACCGCGAGGAATTTCGGTAGCTCCGTACCTAGACGACATTCTGATACAAGCTTCAAGCTTTCAAACTGCCAAGTCTCATACAGAGTTAGTTCTGGCATTTCTAAGGTCGCATGGATGGAAAGTGAACGAAAAGAAGAGTTCTCTCTTTCCTCTCACAAGAGTTCCATTCTTGGGGACTCTTATAGATTCTGTAGAAATGAAGATTTATCTGACAGAAGACAGATTAACAAAGCTTCTAAATGCATGCCGTGTCCTTCATTCCATTCAACTCCCGTCAGTAGCTCAATGCATGGAGGTGATCGGTTTAATGGTAGCAGCAATGGACATAGTACCCTTTGCACGTCTACATCTCAGACCGCTGCAATTGTGCATGCTGAGTCAGTGGAATGGGGATTACTCAGACTTGTCCCCTACTCTGAATCTGGATCAAGAGACCAGAAACTCTCTTCTATGGTGGCTTTCTCGGCCACATCTGTCCAGGGGGATGCCATTCAGCAGACCGGACTGGACAATTGTAACAACAGACGCCAGCCTACTAGGTTGGGGCGCTGTCTGGAATTCTCTGAAGGCTCAGGGACAATGGAATCAGGAGGAAAGTCTCCTGCCAATAAACATTCTGGAATTGAGAGCAGTTCTCAATGCCCTTCTGGCTTGGCCCCAGTTAAAAACTCGGGGGTTCATCAGGTTTCAGTCGGACAACATTACGACTGTAGCTTACATCAACCATCAAGGAGGGACAAGAAGCTCCCTAGCAATGATGGAAGTATCAAAGATAATTCGCTGGGCAGAGTCTCACTCTTGCCACCTGTCAGCAATCCACATCCCGGGAGTGGAGAACTGGGAGGCGGATTTCTTGAGTCGCCAGACTTTTCATCCGGGGGAGTGGGAACTTCATCCGGAGGTCTTTGCCCAAATACTTCGACGTTGGGGCAAACCAGAGATAGATCTCATGGCGTCTCGCCAGAACGCCAAACTTCCTCGCTACGGGTCCAGATCCAGGGATCCGGGAGCGGTTCTGATAGATGCTTTGACAGCACCTTGGAACTTCGGGATGGCTTATGTGTTTCCACCCTTCCCGCTGCTTCCTCGATTGATTGCCAAAATCAAACAGGAGAGAGCATCAGTGATTCTAATAGCGCCTGCATGGCCACGCAGGACTTGGTATGCAGATCTAGTGGACATGTCATCCTGTCCGCCTTGGTCTCTACCTCTAAGACAGGACCTTCTGATACAGGGTCCATTCAAACATCAAAATCTAACTTCTCTGAAGCTGACTGCTTGGAAATTGAACGCTTGATTTTATCAAAACGTGGTTTTTCTGAGTCGGTTATTGATACCCTGATACAGGCTAGGAAGCCTGTTACCAGAAGGATTTACCATAAGATATGGCGTAAATACCTATACTGGTGCGAATCCAAAGGTTACTCCTGGAGTAAGGTTAGGATTCCTAGGATATTGTCCTTTCTACAAGAAGGTTTAGAAAAGGGTTTATCGGCTAGTTCATTAAAGGGACAGATCTCAGCTCTGTCCATCTTGTTGCACAGGCGTCTGTCAGAAAATCCAGACGTCCAGGCCTTTTGTCAGGCTTTAGCTAGAATCAAGCCTGTGTTTAAAACTGTTGCTCCGCCATGGAGTTTAAACCTTGTTCTTAACGTTCTACAAGGAGTTCCGTTTGAACCCCTTCATTCCATTGATATAAAGTTGTTATCTTGGAAAGTGTTATTTTTAATGGCTATTTCTTCGGCTCGGAGAGTCTCTGAGTTATCAGCTTTACATTGTGATTCTCCTTATTTGATTTTTCATTCAGATAAGGTAGTTCTGCGTACTAAACCTGGGTTCTTACCTAAGGTAGTCACTAACAGGAACATCAATCAAGAGATTGTTGTTCCTTCTTTATGCCCAAATCCTTCTTCAAAGAAGGAACGTCTTCTACACAATCCGGATGTAGTTCGTGCCCTCAAGTTCTATTTGCAGGCAACTAAGGATTTTCGACAAACGTCTTCCCTGTTTGTCGTGTACTCTGGTCAGAGGAGAGGTCATAAGGCTTCGGCTACCTCTCTCTCCTTTTGGCTTCGTAGCATAATTCGTTTAGCCTATGAGACTGCTGGACAGCAGCCTCCTGAAAGAATTACAGCCCATTCTACTAGAGCTGTGGCTTCCACTTGGGCCTTTAAGAATGAGGCCTCTGTTGAACAGATTTGCAAGGCTGCAACTTGGTCTTCGCTTCATACTTTTTCCAAATTTTACAAATTTGACACTTTTGCTTCTTCGGAGGCTATTTTTGGGAGAAAGGTTCTTCAGGCAGTGGTTCCTTCTGTATAATGAGCCTGCCTATCCCTCCCGTCATCCGTGTACTTTTGCTTTGGTATTGGTATCCCAGAAGTAATGATGACCCGTGGACTGATCACACATAACAGAAGAAAACATAATTTATGCTTACCTGATAAATTCCTTTCTTCTGTTGTGTGATCAGTCCACGGCCCGCCCTGTTTTTTAAGGCAGGTAAATATCTTTTAAATTATACTCCAGTCACCACTTCACCCTTGGTTCTCCTTTCTCGTTGATTCTTGGTCGAATGACTGGGAGTGACGTAGAGGGGAGGAGCTATATGCAGCTCTGCTGGGTGAATCCTCTTGCATTTCCTGTTGGGGAGGAGTTATATCCCAGAAGTAATGATGACCCGTGGACTGATCACACAACAGAAGAAAGGAATTTATCAGGTAAGCATAAATTATGTTTTTTACTCGGTAATCTAAGGTATAGGTAAAACACATAATTATCTACTATATCCTGTGTTTATGGTAAACTAACAGGTACTCAGTTCTGGTATCTCCAGACAGTTATTATATACCACAAGCTGTTACTCATGAATGGGTACTCTTAGTCCAACTAACGGTTAATTACTAGGTATCTGGCAGTTCCAGACTTGGGCATTGACTTGGTAATCCAATGGTCTAGACACACAAATTATTTTTTACCGTTTTCTGTGCTAATGGTATACTAATAGGTATTTTGGTTCTGGTATCTCCAGACAGCTTTTTTATATTATCAACTATTATTTACTTGGTAATCCAAGGTATAGGTGCTCACACAATTATCCAGTATATACTTTGCTTATGGTAAACTAACAGGTATTTTGTTCTGGTATCCCCAGACAGCTCTCCCAGACTGAGAGGTGTCATTCACGAATAAGCACTCTATGCAAAACCTATGATTAATTTACAAGTTATAGGTGTCTGGCAGTTCCAGACTCAGGAATTTACTTGGTAATCCAAAGGTATAGACATAGAAACTATTATTCACTATATCCTGTGCTTATGGTAAACTAACTGGTATTCTGTTCTGGTATCTCCAGACAGCTCCTCATCACTATTGGTCATTACCTATGTTCAACCTGGTAAATAGGTATTTTGTTCATATTATTAATTATGGCCAATTATAAGATATAGGTGTCTGGTATTCCTAGACCTACATACTCCTACGGTAACCCCCTGGTATAGGTACTGATTAATATATTTATCTAACGTGGTCATTTCTGTGATCAGTTATCCAATTATAAGACAAAACCTATATACCAATTAGGATTTTGTCTAATTTTTAAGTCCACACACAGATGGGCTTTATTCCAGTAGACATATGCATATTTTAATTGTATGTATATCCTAAGTTTTTAACATATAAAAATAAAAGCTATATTTTAATTCCTTTATTTTTTTCATATATACTTTTTTTCTAAAGTTCACGAGTGTTATATTTGTACTCTCCTATCAGTTCTTTACTGAGTTGTTGTAAAAAAAAAAAAAAAAAGCGGAAGAGACAGGCCAGTTCTGAGCTGGTACACCCCAACAGATTTGCCACATTAAAGGGACACTGAACCGAATTTTTTTTTTCTTCATGATTCAGATAGAGCTTGGAATTTTAAGCAACTTTCTTATTTACTCCTATTATCAATTTTTCTTCGTTCTCTTGCTATATTTATTTAAAAGCATGAATGTAAATCTTATCAGCCAACCCTTTTTAGGTTCAGCACCATGGATAGCACTTGCTTATTTGAGGCTTACATTTACCCACCAATAAGCAAGCATAACCCAGGTTCTCAACTAAAAATGGGCCGGCTCCAATGAACCCCATTCCTGCTTTTTTAAATAAAGATAGCAAGAGAACAAAGAAAAATTGATAATAGGAGTAAATAAGAAAGTTGCCTAAAATTGCATGCTCCATCTGAATCGTAAAATAAAAAATTTGGGTTTAGTGTCCCTTTAAGTGAAGATGTTGGGGATATCAGTTTGGGGGTGGCAGTGGCAGAGAGGGCTGTGTTGCCTATTATAGTGAACAGTCCTTTAGCTGTGGAAGAGGAGCATACTATGGTGGGCAGTCCCTCAGACATGGTAAGTAGGGATGATCCAGGAAACTATAGACCAGTTAGTTTGACATCAATAGTGGGGAAGATATTTGAAGGGATTATAAGGGATTATATTGATGAGCATATTCGTGTAAACAAGATTATGAGTTCTAATCAGCATGGTTTTATGAGTAATAGATCATGTCAAAATAATTAATTAGATTCTATGAGGAAGTAAGTAAAAATATAGATAAAGGGGAATAAGGTGATGTGATATACTTATATTTTGCAAAGGCGTTTGATACAGTGCCACATGAGAGATTAATGCACAAAATTAAGGGACTGGGAATAGCTGAAAATGTTACCTTATGGATAAATAACTGGATAAAAGATAGGGAGCAACGAGTAGTAGTAAATGGATCATACTCAGATTGGACAAAGGTAATCAGTGGAGTCCCCCAGGGATCAGTACTGGGCCCTATTCTTTTTTAATATTTTTACAAATGACTTGGAACAAGGATTAAATAGTGACATGATTAAATAGCAGATGATACCAAGTTAAGTAAGGTCATTAGGTCAGCGCTGGATGAACTTTCGTTACAAAGGGACCTGCAAAAAGTAGAAGTATGGGCAGGTAAATGGAAAATGAGATTTAATACGGGAAAATGCAAGGTTCTAAATTTTGGAAGTAAAAATAATCAGGCAACGTATTATTTAAATGGGACAAGACTTAGCCAAACACAGGAGGAAAGGGATTTGGGGTAGTAATAGATAACAAACTAAAGATGAGTGCACACTGCAGGGCAGCAGCTTCAAAGGCTAATAAGATACTAGCATGTATTAAAAGAGGCATTGATTTAAGGGAGGAAAGCATAATTCTGTCACTATATAAAGCCCTGGTAAGACCTCACCTTGAGTATGGAGTGCAGTTCTGGGGACCGATCGCAAAAAAAGATATTGCAGAACTAGAAAAAGTTCAGAGAAGGGCCACTAAGCTAATAAGGGGATTGGAGAATTTAACCTATGAGGAGAGGCTAGCCAAACTGGGTCTGTTTTCTTTAGAAAAAAAGGCGCTTAAGAGGTGACATGATTACTTTATATAAATGTATTCAAGGCCCATATAGAGAGATGGCAGAAGCTCTGTTTATTCCAATAAAATTGTGGAACTCATTACCAAAGGAGGTAGTGAATGCCAATACCCTCGATAAATTTAAAAATTGTTTGGATACATTCTCCATCTCTATCATCATCTCTATCATCATCTCTATAGCATTTTAAACAACATTCCAATTTACTTATATTATCTAATTTCCTTCATTCTTTAGATATCCTTTGTTTAAGAAATAACCTTGCATATGGGTGAGCCAATCACACAAGACATCTATGTGCAGCCACCAATCCGCAGCTTCTGAGCCTATCTAGATATGCTTTTTAGCAAAGAATATCAAGAGTATGAAGCAAATAAGATAATAGAAGTAAATTCGAAAGTTGTTTAAAATTGCATGCTCTTTCTAAACCATGAAATATTTTTTTTGGGTTTAATGTCCCTTTAACAACAAACAAAAAATGCCCATTTGAAGGGAAAACAATCAAGACCAGCTCAAGATATTGTGCTACCGGGTTCTGAGAATACAACGCCGCCTCCTCCCTGGTAGTAACATTACCGATTAGCAAATCAACCTACTAGGCCTGACTGCTGACCTTACTAAGCCTGCCTGTTTATCTGAATGTAACCAAAGCTTATACACAATAAGTGGAAAGGAAGTTGGGTAAGAGATGCACTTGTCCCACATTAAATGTCACCTCTTACCAGTACTGTGTCTTTGTATGTGATGAGTTTATGCTGCTGGGAGCCTGTGACTTCCCCCATGGAGACAGAGGACAGAACTGGTCTGGGTCTGACACTGACTGAGTCACTCAAGTGCTGCCTGGGTCTATTGGTCTCATTTGGTCCCATGGTTGAGCTGGCCCTGAGAACAATAATACTAAAGGTGTTTTTTGTTTTGTTTGTTTTTTGCAGTGCATGATGTAAATCTCAACTATTAAAACTTTAGTGAAAAAACTATGCAACAAATAATTTGCTTTATATAGAGGCAGATCTTATGTTTTTTGCTTTTGTGAATAATGTAATTGTATGTCTGTATTCTGTGTAGTTTATGCATCAATTGCATTTTTTTTCATTTCACTATTTTGTTTGCTAGGAATATGAAGCTGCCGTGGAACAGCTGAAAAATGAGCAAGTCCGAATTCAGTCAGAGGAGCGTAGGAAAACGCTGAATGAGGAAACTAAACAGCATCAAGCAGTGAGTATGAGTGATAAGGACTGCTAAGTAGTTACTGGCTGCCTCTAAAATAAGCAGAGCATTTCTAAAAGAACATCACCATATTAACATGCTTGTAGGTTCTGTATGATGAAATAATTCCAGCCAAGATACCAATAGATTGTATTTGTGACACAGTGATTCTTACAAACAATCCAAAAAATGATATCTCAAATATAAAAGAGCACTATTTTTGCATGTAGAAGAGGTTCAGTTAGAGCTTCTTATTTTGAAGCTTATGGAAAGTTGTCTCTGTACAACTAGAAAAAAAGATAGGACAAGAGCGCTTAAAGATCTAAAAAATCTCTGCTGACCTCACTTAAAACCCCTCTGAGTATAACTAGTGGAACAAAGCTAAAAAAGAAAGAGGCTAAAAAGCACGAAACAAAAAGGGAATATTTATAAATTTAGGATAATATTATTTAATCAATGATAGACTAGAAGGCAAAAATGTAAAAATTAATCAGAGGCTGGAGAAATCGTATGTTGATAAACTGATACAATTTAAAATGTACAAAATTGACACAAAATGATATAAAATGTGGCGGGATAATGGTCACAAAACGACCATAAGGCTTGGGTCCAGCTGGATAGACAAATCCTCAGAGTGAGTAATGTGGGCTCACTTGCCTGGTTACCTCCCTCATCTAGGCCTAAAAATATATCCAAATATCTGTTAGAAGAAACTTTTAACATCTGGGGTGCGACAGTGGCAACCACTACACACATCTCCTCCAGATACTCACCTATGACTCCTGTATTTGAAAATCCTGAACTTCCATACCACGTGTATGTTTACAGGAAAATTAAACCCTATAAAATGAGGGAAGGATCAGTAAATGGGGTGGTCAAACAGGGTAAAATTGTACCACAGAATGAGTTAATGGAAGGCCAGCCTTTTCTATTCACCTCATGGTTACATTACAATCAACTATTGAATTATATATCCAGACACAAACGGAAACAAGAGCTAGGAAGGGCGCTCACTCACTTTGAAAAACTCTGCACTAATGAGGGCTCCCTACGACATCTGATTTCACTAATATATACACTCTTAGTCCTTCGAGAGACGGATTCACTCCCATCCTATGCAAATAGCTGGGCAAGAGATCTAGGGTTAGAGATTGACGTAGAGTCGTGGCTGAAAAGCTTCAGAATCACAAAGAGGTCTTCGATATCCTCTAATATCCAAGAAACTCATATAAAATTCTTGAGCAGGTGGTATATGACACCCGTTAGATTACATGGGATCTTTCCCACCTTGAGTCCCTTATGCTGGAGGGGTTGCGGGGAACAGGGCTCGATTCTGCATATATGGTGGTCATGCCCAGTGATCTTGTCCTTTTGGGCGGGAGTCCTGAGTAGGATTAATGAGACACTAAACATTAATATCCTAAACTCACCAGAAATCTTGCTCTTCTTGGTCTTGCCCAAAATGCAAAGTCAGGCCCATCTAGCCTTATTGCTAATACTAATCACTAGCGCCAAGAAATTGGTTCCCAAAAGATGGAAAATGCGAGACCCCCCTACGGTGGGGGATTGGCTCTCCCAGGTGGAGGAGGCCTTACTCATGGAGAGATACCATTATTTGAAAATACATAAGCTAGATACTTATGAATTGATGAAAGCAATTTGGCACGGTACAATTAAAAAAAAAAGACAGGAAAAGAAGCCGATGGTGGTCGCGGGTCCTCCCCAATACTTCCTTTTTTTTTCTTCTTTTTTTTTTTTCTCTTCCTTCCCCTCCCCTCCCTATTATTCTTCTTTCATACTTCACCTACCTACCCCCTTATGGTGTGTACACCCAATTCATTGGATTTAAAAAATACTGCATTTTCTTATATTATTGTCAAACTTTCTTTTGAAAAATTCCTTTTTTATCTTTGTAAATGCTCTCTCTTGACTATGGTCGAAGAGATGAGAGTATCAACAATCCGAAGTGCATTATATTTCTTTTGTTTGCTGGGCTTAAGATTGACATGTAGAATTCTTTATTGAATTGTAATCTGCTGGTGCCCCAGCAAGACTTTGTTCACCTTATTTTTATGTCACTTCAATAAAGCATTTTAAAAACAAAAAATGTGGCGGGACGTCTCCCTGAATGAATAAAAGCAATATAAAATAACAGTATCTGGTCTAACCCACTTACAGGAGTAAAGTGGTAGAAAAATATTGTAAACCTATCTGTACATTAACCCATTACAAAACGGAATCCATAATAAAGTAGGCGTATATAACTCAATATCTGATAAAGGATCGATCACTAATAACAGATGTCTGTATTTTAGCAGACAATGCCGCTGGAATAGCAATACCTTAACTTCGGATAGTGGATCACAGGGATGTAGTTAGTTGTTTGACTCCTCTCGGCGGAGGATTGTTAGCTTGTGGGTAATTTGACGTCAAGTGGGGTTAAAGGTTGATGGTGTCTCCGGTATTTTTGTAGCGCTACAGTTGAAGAAATAAAGATGGAAAAAACCTCTGTATTAGAGGTATGATGATCTCCTTGTACTTAAATTTATCCAAGATGTTAGTGTAGATCGCCTCCCTCCGTTTTTTGTAAAAACTCCACAGGGTGGGCAGTAAAGTGATCCGGTGGGATCTCGTGTAGATAAGCAGTGACAGGAAGTGTCCTAGTCGGTCTCAGTCGTATTAAAATCAGTGATGAATGGAACTTCAATTTTGGTACCATCTCCATAATAATTTAGATTTTTATTTTGGTCTTTATATGTCAGAAGTCTTTTTCTGTCTATTTTTTTCTACTTCCAATTTAGCTTTTGACATAATTTCTGGATTGTAACCTCTCTCTGAATTTTTTCAAGGATTTCTATTTGTTTCTTATAGTCCAAAAACTTATATCTCAAATATAAAAGAGCACTATTTTGCATGTAGAAGAGGTTCAGTTAGAGCTGCTTATTTTGAAGCTTATGGAAAGTTGTCTGTGTACAACTAGGCCCTAGACCTGAGCCTTCACGGGCTGCTAGGCTGGATATCCACTGCCTTATTGGTGGGCAGTGACACGATTCACAAGTTGTTTTTTGTTTTGTTTTTCTCAGTATATTTTACGTTAAAGTCAAACATTAAACCAATGCCAAAGTTTGGCATTTGACGTGCTTTATTTGTTACAACCTCCTTGATTGGTTGTTAGCGTGGCACAGAACAGGTAGGGAGCCATTTGGCTCACTACAGATGCATCATAACCCTAGCTTTGGGAAACAGCCTGGATGTTCTAAAGAATAGTGCTCCCTGAAACTCGCAACCCTTTAGAACATCTGGCCTTGTAAATAGACATCAGGGACATGAAAACCCACATTTTTCTTTCATGATTTAGATAGAGCATACAATTTTAAGCAATTTTTCAGTTCAGTTATGAAATATGATTGATTCTCTTGGTATCCTTTGAAGGGGTAGAGGGAGCTAGCTGAAGGCTTAGCCAAAGACAAGAAGCATATATTTGCAGCCACCAATAAGAAGCTAGCCCGTAGTAGTGCATAGCTGCTCCCAAGCCTACCTAGGTATGATTTTTAACAAAGGATACCAGTAGAACGAAGCAAATTTAGAGAAAAGAAGTAAATTGGAAAGTTGTTTAAGATGGTATGCTCTGTCTGTACAATTAAAGAAAAAAATGATTTCATGACCCTTTAAACTTTAACACAACCACCATAAAGTAAAATATGATGTACAAAACTACTTTGGCCCAATGCCGTGATGACTACATCTAAAAAAACACACACGAGACCAGGGATCTTACAAGTATAGGCTTCCTGAGCAAAGAAAATGTACTTATTGAATGAAACGCCTTTCATTACAAAATGAAAACAATATTCACCTTTGTATAGTTTCAGGCACACTTTAAAAACCCACCAGACTTACAATCCCTCCTCTAGCTGCTTTTCATCCTTACCCAAATAAATCTTAAACTATCTTGCAACTAACATGCATGTGCCAAACTACCCCAAGCCTTATTTCTGTACCCTCAACCTGTAGAGTGTAAGCTCTTTGGCTCAGGACCCTTCTCCTCCTGTACTAAGTGCTTTTATTTTGTCTGTTATGTATTTGTATCTCATCACACATCTGTCTTTGTATACCCCTATTTTTGTACCTAGTTCTACAGAAATTTTGCGAATCTAAACAAATGATGATGTAGTAAATTATTCACAGTAAAAACAGTGAATACGTTAGCGACTTACACAGAGATAACAAAAACACAGTTCTGCTTCTTCCAAAATAATTACAAATAAAATACATTTCAGCATATGTTGAGGGATATTCCTGATACCAGCTGCATTTCATAAACCGTTTGCTGTTTCATTTCAGCTGAGATATTACTGTGGCACGCTTCTGTTTAGTATACTTTACCTGGTGAAAAAGAATACTCTGGAATTCCCATCGCCAATGTGCCAAGTACCTTCAGGTGTACTTCATGTTGAGAAACTATGCAATAAAGGCTCTCAGGCAGTTACAGTTTGCAGGCAGCAATTCTTGAAAGCACTGTGCTTACCTTTGTCGCTTTGAAGTCTATGTAGATTATATTGGTATTCAGCTTTAAGACTGAATAATTGTCTCTCTTTTTCATAATTCTAAAGAAGCACTTATTGAAAATGCCCACAGTATACAATTGGTTATTGAGTAATTATTTTATTAGATCATTTTATAAATGTATTACATTTTAAATGTAAAGAGTGGTATTAATGCATTACTTCCACCACCACCACTGTACAGTGTTAAAGGGACATAAAACCGTTTTTTTTTTTTCCCCCTTTCATGGTTCAGATAGAGCACACACTCACCAGTAACTACAGTAGATTTGCAGAAACGACAAATGCATGAGAACAAGACAATGCAATAGAACTTAGTCTGAACTTTAATATGAACAGTAGATTTTTTTTTTTTCTGACAAATTTCAAAGTTATGTCTATTTCAACACCCCCTGTTCCATGTGACAGCCATCAGCCAATCACAAATGCATATACGTATATTCTGTGATTTCTTGCACATGCTCAGTAGGAGCTGATGACTCAAAAAGTGTAAATATAAAGAGACTGCACATTTTTGTTAATGGAAGTAAATTGGAAAGTTTTTTTTTTTTTTATAATTGATGCTCTATCTGATTCATGAGAGTTTAATTTTGACTGTCCCTTTAAATATCTTTCCAGTTTACTTCTATTATTGAATTTGCCTCATTAGCTTAGTATCCTTAGTAGCAGCAATGCACTAATGGGAGCTAGCTGAACATAGGTGAGCCAATGATAAGAGAATCTGTGCAGTCAGCAGCTAGCTCCCAGTAGTACATTGCTCCCTTCTGAACCTCTTTTCAGCAAAGTGTACCAAGAGAGTAAATTTATTTAGATAATAGAATTAAATTTTACTTTTGTTTAAAATTATATTCTATCTAAATCATTAAGGACATTTTTTAGGTTTCATGCCCGTTTTTAATATTCCTTTTACTTAATTTTTTTCCCTTCAATTTTGGAAGCAGGTGATTGTACATACAACCAATTTAACACTCTAGTCTTTCTTTTTAATCCAATGCCCACTCCAATAAGGCACGCTGTATTGTAAAACTGTTTTTGCCTTAATGTTTCCAATGACTAGTTCTACCAGAGGCAGAATATAAAGTGTATCAGAAAATGCTCCTTTAGATTTATTTTTGCATATGAAATAACTATTGTTCTTATCTTTAAAAAGACATTTTAGTGCAAAATTAACATGCTTTAATTAGTTAATATCGGCACTGCTATTCACAAAGGGGTAATCACTGTAGCAGCATCTATAGAGCATGCAATTTGTGCCCTACAATGTCCTTTTAAACACCTCTTGCTTTTGGGTAAAACTTTGGGCTTTTTTTTTAAGAAAGGTCAAAAAGCAAATTTTGTAGCTTTTATTTTTCAAAATGCTGCAAATCAAATAAATGTTTTATGCAGTCTAAAAATCTAGGTTAAGGTGTTTAATTTCCTTTTAACTCTGGTGTTTTTTGTTTCATTTTTTTTTTTTAATTCTGACTTGTAAACGATAGTGATATTTTTCAAGTCCAGTTCATAGTAGTTGTGATCGGATATGCTTTATAACCTGTCTTTTTTTTCTGTTCCTGTATAGAGGGCTCAGTATCAGGACAAACTTGCAAGACAGCGCTACGAAGACCAGCTAAGGCAGCAGGTATGTATAATTAATTCAAAGCAGATTAAACAGTTGCTGTTCTTTTGCCAAAAACACTGATGTTGATCTAAGTCATGAGTGCAAAGTCCCAGTATAAAACAGATCTACATCAGACATGTTAAAACCCATGCAGTCTCAGTGACAAGTGACAACCAAGACTTGCATTGGGCATCTGCCTTCATATGTAGCAGAGCACTTATTACCCAATCGTTACAGACAGTGACACTGCAAATAATCCGTTGGTTCTGGTGGGAGGTATGGAAGGGTGGTGGATGGGCGGCCTGTCGAAAGACGGAGAAGGGGGGGGGGGCAGGTACCCTACACTATGGGGTAAAAAAGGTTTGGAAGGGAGAGTGAGGGATGGGGCCCTATGCTACAGAAAAAAAAGATAAAATATATATTATATAATTAAAAAACAAACAAAAAAAAAAACGCTTAGAGGGGAACCCTACACTATATAGAAAAAATATAATAAAATAACTAAAAATACTCCCATAACTTTATTGGTGAGCCATGACAAGACCTCCAACTTTCACAAGAAAATATTCAGCACTAGAACAACCAGTTTTCAAAAATTGAATACATTAAAAAAAATAAAAAATTAGATGCTATACTAAAAAATATAAATAATGCTGCTTAAGATTTAAAAAAAAAAAATAGTTTCACACAATTTTAAGTAATGTTTTATGACCTTTTAAAATGAATTCAGATCATAGAGTAGAGGAAAGTAGGCAAGGGAAGGAAGTTTAAAGGGTCAAAACAATAAGTGCTCTAGACTAGCAACCCTGCACCTTTGTGTTTAACCATTGCACAGGGGTTAAACACAGTAGAATTACTGCTCAGGACCTGCAGAGCACTGCTGATCTGAAGCGGAACATGCCAGCTCTAGTCACACAGCTGTATTGTGCGTCAAGCATTGCTGATTGGGACAGTGGCAGTTTCTGCTAGGGACCAAAAGTGCCATGTGGGTCCAAACCGTATTTCTACACTTGTTTAACCCCTTTGTGGAGGTTAAACACAGAAATACAGAGTAGCTAGTCTTAAAATGAAATGCTCTAATGAATTAAAGCATGCCATTTTTCATCTCATGGCCCTTTAATGAAAGGATATAAGCAGATTCACTTGTGACAGGTTTTGTGCTAAATTCACAAGATAAAATTCTTGCTACAGTGTAAATACTTGAATTCCCTACTCCTCAATAAATTCCCCACAGATCTCAGTAAACGTTTCTATTCCAAGTATTTGTAGACCTGTATAGAAAAGGTGAAATACATATGGGTCAAATGAGGAAATGAACAAAAATACTTTATTCTTTATTACACGGAAATGTGAGAATATAATGAAAATGGCGAATGTCGGTGCTGATCACTTTTATTTTGTTTGCGCAGCAAATGCAAAATGAAGAAAACTTGCGAAGACAAGAAGAATCTGTCCAGAAACAGGAAGCTATGCGTAGAGGTAACATTTTATTCTTATTAAGTACATTAGGATGAATGTATAACTGCTGATGCTTCATTTTGAATGTTTTGATATATAGGCACAAGATATTTTAGCCAACTAACATAATGTAGTGGAAACTGTCAGTGTTCTAAACCTTTTTTTCTGTTTCTCATGAAACTATCGAACATATTTTTTTTTGTTTATATGTAGTCATAAATCCCATATTAAAATATGTTGATACATTGGGGTAAATTTACCAAACTGCAGATGCTGCAATCTACCCCCGAAGTTTCCTGCTCACTGGAATCTTAAGTTAAAGGGACAGTCTAGTCAAAATTAAACTTTCATGATTCAGATAGGGTATGCAATTTTAAACAACTTTCCAATTGACTTTTATCATCAAATTTGCTTTGTTCCCTTGGTGGCATTTTTGAAAAGCTAAACCTAGCTAGGCTCAAACTGATTTCTAAACCATTGAAAACCGCCTCTTAGCTCAGAGCATTTTGAAGGTTTTTCAGTTAGACAGTGCTAATTCATGTGTGTTTAATTTAGATAGCATTGTGCTCACTTTCGTGTAGTTATTTAGGAGTCTGCACTGATTGGCTAAACTGCATGTCTGTAAAAAGCACTGAGATAAGTGGGCAGTCTGCAGAGGCTTAGACACAATGTAATGACAGATATCAAACAAATATTAATATAACTGTGTTGGTTATGCAAAACTGGGGAATGGGTAATAAAGGGATTATCTTTTTAAACAATAAAAATTCTGGTGTAGACTGTCCATTTTAAGAAGCAGCGGTCATAAGAGCGTTGTCAGGTGGACATTATTCGCTACAGCGAATCATGTTCACCCGCCGCTTGATAATTTGGCCCCATTAACTTTTCTCACAGAATGCAATTCAATTATTTGTATCTATCTATGGAAACAGATTTTGACGGCAGATAAGAACCATAGGCCCAAAAAGTCAGCCTTTTATTTTTTCAAAAGGTGTAAGCCTATCATAAGGATAGTCTTATGCTTATCCCAGGTATTTTTGAAGGCCCCCATAGTGTTTGCCATTACCACCCTTAAGGGAAGTTTATTCCATGAATCCACCACCCTCTCTGAAAAACGTGAAGACTGAACCTACTACCCTTCAGCTTGTGATCATGACCCCTTGTTCTTTATTTTTTATTTTTTTTATGGAAAATACTCATAGCTTCAGCTTTACTAAGCCTCTTAATATAGTTGAAAGCTAATATCATGTCCCCCTCTTTCTCTTCTCTCCTCTAAGCTATATATATTTAGGTCATTTAAGCCTTTTCTGGTAAGTTTGTCTGTTTTTTTGTTTGTTTGTTTTTTAGACCATGTACTATATTAGTAGTCCTCCTTTGCACAGATTTCAGTTTGATTCTATCCTTCTGGAGATAAGGCCTCTAAAAACAGCACACAAGATTTAGGCCTAACTGGTGATCTGTAAAGTGGCATGAGAACATTACTATTTCTGCTGCAAATACCTCCACCAATACAACCGATCATTCTACTGGCCCTGCTTGCTCTAATACTACATTGTTTACTAAATTTTAAATCATCTGAAATAATAATTCCTAAGTCCTGCTCCTGTTTTCCTCTATCCAAAAGACAATGTATTGAATTTTGATCATAAAGAGAGAGGCACAAACATGTTAAAAAAAAAAACAAATGTAGGTTATTTGCTTGTTGAATGGTGTCTAGCCTTTGTCTAGCATATTTTAGCATTGTAATCTCTTTAACCCCTTAGTGACCAGAGCACTTTTCCATTTTCTGTCCGTTTGGGACCAAGGCTATTTTTACATTTTTGCGGTGTTTGTGTTTAGCTGTAATTTTCTTCTTACTCATTTACTGTATCCACACATATTATATACCGTTTTTCTCGCCATTAAATGGACTTTCTAAAGATACCATTATTTTCATCATATCTTATAATTTACTATAAAAAAAATGATAAAATATGAGGAAAAATGGAAAAAAACACTTTTTCTAACTTTGACCCCCAAAATCTGTTACATATCTAAAACCACCAAAAAACACCCATGCTAAATAGTTTCTAAATTTTGTCCTGAGTTTAGAAATACCCAATGTTTACATGTTCTTTGCTTTTTTTGCAAGTTATAGGGCCATAAATACAAGTAGCACTTTGCTATTTCCAAACCATTTTTTTCCAAAATTAGCGCTAGTTACATTAGAACACTGATATCTTTCAGGAATCCCTGAATATCCCTTGACATGTATATATTTTTTTTTTGTAGACATCCCAAAGTATTGATCTAGGCCAATTTTGGTATATTTCATACCACCATTTCACCGCCAAATGCGATCAAATACAAAAAATTGTTCACTTTTTCACAAATTTTTTCACAAACTTTAGGTTTCTCACTGAAATCATTTACAAACAGCTTGTGCAATTATGGCATAAATGGTTGTAAATTCTTCTCTGGGATCCCCTTTGTTCAGAAATAGCACACATATATGGCTTTGGCGTTGCTTTTTGGTAATTAGAAGGCCGCTAAATGCCACTGCGCACCACAAGTGTATCATGCCCAGCAGTTAAGGGGTTAATTAGGGAGCTTTTAGGGAGCTTGTAGGGTTAATTTTAGCTTTAGTGTAGTGTAGTAGACAACCCCAAGTATTGATCTAGGCACATTTTGGTATATTTCATGCCACCATTTCACCGCCAAATGCGATCAAATTAAAAAAAACGTAAAATTTTTCACAATTTTAGGTTTCTCACTGAAATCATTTACAAACAGCTTGTGCAATTATGGCACAAATGGTTGTAAATGCTTGTCTGGGATCCCCTTTGTTCAGAAATAGCAGACATATATGACTTTGGCGTTGCTTTCTGGTAATTAGAAGGCCACTAAATCCTGTTGCGCCTCACACGTGTATTATGGCTAGCAGTGAAAGGGTTAATTAGGGAGTTTGTAGTGAGCTTGCAGGGTTAATTTTAGCTTTAGTGTAGAGATCAGCCTCCCATCTGACACATCCCACCCCCTGATCCCTCCCAAACAGCTCCCTTCCCTCCCCCACCCCACAATTGTCCCCGCCATCTTAAGTACTGGCAGAAAGTCTGCCAGTACTAAAATAAAAGGGTTTTTAAAAAAAAATGAAATTTTTTTTTAGCATATTTACATATGCTACTGTGTAGGATCCCCCCCCAAAACCGCTCTCTAACCCTCCCCTCTGCCTTATTGGGGGCCATCTTGGGTACTGGCAGCTGTCTGCCAGTACCCAGTTTACAATAAAAAATGCTGTTTTTTTTGTTTTTTTCTGTAGTGTAGCTTCCCCCCCCCACCCCCCACAGACAAACCCCCACCACCTTGCTGATTGTTTAAAATTTTATTTTTTTATATATTTTTTATTTCCCATTTTCTGCAGTGTAGCGGTTCCCACCCGCTCCCTCCCCGTGCACGCGCCCGCCCCCACCCTCCCGTGCGCGCGCCCGTGCGCGCCCCCAGCCACCCCCGCCCACGATCCCGCCCCCCTTCACATCCACATGGCCATCGATGGCCGCCACCCGCCTCCCGGTCCGGCTCCCACCCACCAACGCAGGTAGCCACCGATCTCCGGTGCAGAGAGGGCCACAGAGTGGCTCTCTCTGCACCGGATGACTTAAAAAGGTTATTGCAGGATGCCTCCATATCGAGGCATCACTGCAATAATCGGAAAGCAGCTGGAAGCGAGCAGGATCGCTTCCAGCTGCTTTCCACACTGAGGACGTGCAGGGTACGTTCTCAGGCATTAACTGCCTTTTTTCTGAGGACGTACCCTGCACGTCCTCAGTCGTTAAGGGGTTAAACAGACCTTTTCTGACAAGTTTCAGTCTAACACCTAATTCTATAAGGACATTTCAGTGCTGGAATACTAAGCACATCTCTGAACAAGAGATCCAGCCAATCCTACATAGAATATCTCTGAGAACACGGGTGGGCTCATTTAAACCTCACACATAGTTATATTCGAGGAACTCTACCATTATCACCCAAGAGACAGATCTGCAATCACAAAAGTGAGACGTGCCTAGATGGAAATAAAAAAATAAACTTTTAGCTGAGTTGGATAGAAAACACAATTTTTTTTATTTCACGATTCTGATTAGAGTACGCAATTTTGCATTGTGTAAGTTAACTGAGGGTAGGGACAATGGATTTTATTATTATTATTATTATATATATATATATATATATATATAACACACAGAGAAAACCCAGCACTCACTTACAAGCTCTCAGCTAAGATTTAAAAGCAAAAATGGAAAGGTTTGTTTTGTAATTTTCCCTATGGTTCTTGCACCCAGACCTGTCTGGGGTTAACTGCTTGTGGCTCTGGGGACAGCACAGCTTCCTGTGAGTGCCAGTTGCACCCAGGGCTGAGCATGTTGCAGGGTCATGGGATGTGTACCCGGTCCGGTATGAGAGTGCAGTTCCCTTCCGTGTTTTGTATATGTCTAGGGTGGTTACATATTCCTGTGCACCCTTCCCTTGTTTTCAGTTTGTTTGGATTTGAAAGCTTGCATTGTGTGGCTGTTTTAGGGTCTCAGGTATTGGAGAGGACCTTGACGTGGTACCTGAGCTTGTCACATTTGGCCAGATGCGTTGACTAACCTTTCCATTTTTGCTTTTAAATCTTAGCTGAGAGCTTGTAAGTGAGTGCTGGGTTTTCTCTGTGTGTTGTATTAATTTGTTTTGTAATTTTCCCTATGGTTCTTGCACCCAGACCTGTCTGGGGTTAACTGCTTGTGGCTCTGGGGACAGCACAGCTTCCTGTGAGTGCCAGTGGCACCCAGGGCTGAGTATGTTGCAGGGTCATGGGATGTGTACCCGGTCCGGTATGAGAGTGCAGTTCCCTTCCGTGTTTTATATATATATATATATATATATATATATATATATATATATATATATATATATATATTATTATTATTATTATTATTATTATTATTATTATTATTATTATTATTATTATTATTATTATTATTATTATTATTATTATTATTATTATTATTATTATTATTATTATTATTATTATTATTATTATTATTATTATTATTATTATTATTATTATTATTATTATTATTATTATTATTATTATTATTATTATTATTATTATTATTATTATTAATTTTTTTTTTTTTTTTTTTTTTTATTAAAACAAATGTATTTCTCTTTCAGGAAATTAAAGGCAATTATTAAAGTTATATAGTTTTAAAGGGTCTGGTTTTGTGTCTCTTTAAGTTGCCTTATCCTGATCAGTGGAGACTGTAAGTGTGTGTATAATGAAAACAAAATGCAGAACCAAAGACATTGGTGGTCTAATTTAAAGGGTTAGACCTTAGGTTATGCTAAATAATATACTAAAATATGTCATTTAAAGGAATGTGTTACTTAAAATGCTATAATATATCATGTGTTTTTTTTTAACCTATCAGGAAGTGCTTAAAGCGATATTAAACCCCAATTTTTTTTCTTTTATGATTCAGATAGAACATATAGTTTTAAACAACTTTCCAATGCACCTCTTTGCTTCATTCTTTTGATACCCTTTGTTGGAGCAGCAATGCACAAGGGGGAGCTAGAGGAACACATCTGGTGACCCAGTGACAACAGACATATGTGCAGTTAGCAGCTAGCTCCCAATAGTGCATTGCTGCACCTGAGCCAACCTAGGTATACTTTCCAACAACAAAAAAACTTTAATTTACTTTAAAAATCTTTTTTTAGATGAAACAGATTACCTAAGTTTCCCTTCAAGAGCAGCGTGTGCAAACTTTGTCTTAAATATTTAATACATTTCCTGCCTCCCTCTAATTATGGATGCTGCCATTTTGGAACCTAGGTTTCACTGCTGGTATCTGAAGGAGAATTACTGCACATGTGCATACACATCAGCTCTGAAATGCAGTGAAAGGAAGATTTCAACATGATATCACCTATAACTAGGGGGAGACAGGGACTAACCTTAATACTATGGTTATAAAATGTATTTAGTGTTGAATGTACATTTTCACAGTAATCTAAAAAAGATTCCGGGATCGCAGGTAACCAAATACTGGCTAACTTATTGAATCTTGTATTTAATTATTAGAATAAATATATATGGCTTATTAAAGGGACAGTAAAGTCATAATCAGACATGCATGATTCAGGCAGAGCAAACAATTTTAAACTACTTTTCAATTTACTTGTTATTTAGTTTGCTTCCTTCTCTTGTTATCCTTTGATGAATGGTTTATCTAGGAAAGCTCAGGAACAGCAAAGAACCTAGGTTCTAGCTACTGATTTATATATATATATATATAGATAGAGATATAGTGCATTGCTTCTCCTTCAACAAATGATACCAAGAAAATTAAGCAAATTTGATAATAGAAACTAACTGGAAAGTTGTTTTAAATTGTATGTTCTACCTAAATCATAAAAAAGAAAAATGTTGTGTTTCGTGTCCCTTTAAATATTGGCAGATGAGTGAGGCTGTGGTCCTTTTCAAAGCCTCCTATGCTTGAAATAACACAAGTTGTTCTATTTTTCCCACCATATAGCCACTGTTGAGCATGAAATGGAACTACGACACAAGAATGAGATGCTGCGCATTGAGGCAGAAGCCCGAGCTCGTGCAAAAGTAGAGCGCGAAAATGCGGATATCATAAGGGAACAGATTCGGCTGAAAGCTGCTGAGCATCGACAGACTGTTTTGGAATCTATCAAGTGTGTAATACTTTTTCCAAAAGTTGTTAAATTTCATATAAGTATTCAATAGACAGGGGCATGTTCATAGAAGCTAATCTGTAAATTACATAAAATGTTCCTAATTTGTTATCATAAAATTGATTAATTTGAAAGCAAAACTGGAGCTAAAAATAGTGGGGGGGAAAAACTTATATTAATGAACAGAGTAATACTTGCAAGCGTAGCAACGTTATTTTTGTGTTGTGTGTGTTTTTTGTTTTGTTTTTTTAGTGAATAATCATAATATAGATATACTAGTCTCTTTTAATTTAAAAAGCAGATTTACTTAAAGGGATAGTAAACCCAAATTTTTGTGTTTCATCATTCAGATAGAGCATGCAATTTTAAGCAAGTTTCTATTTTCTTCTGTTAAGTGTGATCAGTCCACGGGTCATCATTACTTCTGGGATATTACTCCTCCCCAACAGGAAGTGCAAGAGGATTCACCCAGCAGAGCTGCATATAGCTCCTCCCCTCTACGTCACTCCCAGTCATTCTCTTGCACCCAACGACTAGATAGGATGTGTGAGAGGACTATGGTGATTATACTTAGTTTTTATCTTCAATCAAGAGTTTGTTATTTTAAAATAGCACCGGAGTGTGTTATTATCTCTCTGGCAGAGTTTGAAGAAGAATCTACCAGAGTTTTTGTTATGATTTTAGCCGGAGTAGTTAAGATCATATTGCTGTTTCTCGGCCATCTGAGGAGAGGTAAACTTCAGATCAGGGGACAGCGGGCAGGTGAATCTGCATAGAGGTATGTAGCAGTTTTTATTTTCTGATAATGGAATTGATGAGAAAATCCTGCCATACCGATATAATGTCATGTATGTATACTTTACACTTCAGTATTCTGGGGAATGGTACTTCACTAGAATTACACTGTAAGAAATACATAAAGCTGTTTAATAACTAGAGATTATGTTTAACGTTTTTGCTGGAATGTAAAATAGTTTTCATTTACTGAGGTACTGAGTGAATAAATGTTTGGCCACTATTTTTCCACTTGGCAGTTGCTTAATCTGTTTTCTGACAGTTTCTGTTCTCCCTCACTGCTGTGTGTGAGGGGGAGGGGCCGTTTTTTGGCGCTTTTACTACGCATCAAATATTTCAGTCAGCAACTCATTGTATTCCCTGCATGATCCGGTTCATCTCTACAGAGCTCAGGGGTCTTCAAAACTTATTTTGAGGGAGGTAATTTCTCTCAGCAGAGCTGTGAGAATTGTAGTTTGACTGAGATAAAAAACGTTTATTCTGTAATTTGTTTCCTGCTTTCAGAATTTGTTATCTTTGCTAATGGGATTAAACCTTTGCTAAAGTTGTGTTGTTTACAAGGATTGAGGCTATAACTGTTTCAATTTATTAATTTTCAACTGTCATAGATCTTCTGTGCTTCTTAAAGGCACAGTACGTTTTAATATTATTCTAATTGAATTGTATTTCCAAGTTGCAAGTTTATTTGCTAGTGTGTTAAACATGTCTGATTCAGAGGATGATACCTGTGTCATTTGTTGCAATGCCAAAGTGGAGCCCAATAGAAATTTATGTACTAACTGTATTGATGCTACTTTAAATAAAAGTCAATCTGTACAAATTGAACAAATTTCACCAAACAACGAGGGGAGAGTTATGCCGACTAACTCGCCTCACGTGTCAGTACCTACATCTCCCGCTCAGAGGGAGGTGCGTGATATTGTAGCGCCGAGTACATCTGGGCGGCCATTACAAATCACATTACAGGATATGGCTACTGTTATGACTGAGGTTTTGGCTAAATTACCAGAACTAAGAGGTAAGCGTGATCACTCTGGGGTGAGAACAGAGTGCGCTGATAATATTAGGGCCATGTCAGACACTGCGTCACAGGTGGCAGAACATGAGGACGGAGAACTTCATTCTGTGGGTGACGGTTCTGATCCAAACAGACTGGATTCAGATATTTCAAATTTTAAATTTAAACTGGAAAACCTCAGTGTATTACTAGGGGAGGTGTTAGCGGCTCTGAATGATTGTAACACAGTTGCAATACCAGAGAAAATGTGTAGGTTGGATAAATATTTTGCGGTACCGACGAGTACTGAGGTTTTTCCTATACCTAAGAGACTTACTGAAATTGTTACTAAGGAGTGGGATAGACCCGGTGTGCCGTTCTCACCCCCTCCGATATTTAGAAAAATGTTTCCAATAGACGCCACCACAAGGGACTTATGGCAAACGGTCCCTAAGGTGGAGGGAGCAGTTTCTACCTTAGCTAAGCGTACCACTATCCCGGTGGAGGATAGCTGTGCTTTTTCAGATCCAATGGATAAAAAGTTAGAGGGTTACCTTAAGAAAATGTTTGTTCAACAAGGTTTTATATTGCAACCCCTTGCATGCATTGCGCCGATCACGGCTGCAGCGGCATTCTGGATTGAGTCTCTGGAAGAGAACATTGGTTCAGCTACTCTGGACGACATTACGGACAGGCTTAGAGTCCTTAAGCTAGCTAATTCATTCATTTCGGAGGCCGTAGTACATCTTACTAAACTTACGGCGAAGAATTCAGGATTCGCCATTCAGGCACGCAGGGCGCTGTGGCTAAAATCCTGGTCAGCTGATGTTACTTCTAAGTCTAAATTGCTTAATATACCTTTCAAAGGGCAGACCTTATTCGGGCCCGGGTTGAAAGAGATTATCGCTGACATTACAGGAGGTAAAGGCCATGCCCTGCCTCAGGACAAAGCCAAAGTTAAGGCTAGACAGTCTAATTTTCGTTCCTTTCGTAATTTCAAAGCAGGAGCCGCATCAACTTCCTCTGCACCAAAACAGGAAGGAGCTGTTGCTCGCTACAGACAAGGCTGGAAACCTAACCAGTCCTGGAACAAGGGCAAGCAGGCCAGGAAACCTGCTGCTGCCCCTAAAACAGCATGAATTGAGGGCCCCCGATCCGGGATCGGATCTAGTGGGGGGCAGACTTTCTCTCTTCGCCCAGGCTTGGGCAAGAGATGTCCAGGATCCCTAGGCGCTAGAGATAATATCTCAGGGATACCTTCTGGACTTCAAATACTCTCCTCCAAGAGAGAGATTTCATCTGTCAAGATTGTCAACAATCCAGACAAAGAAAGAGGCGTTTCTACGCTGCGTACAAGAGCTCTTGTTAATGGGAGTAATCCATCCAGTTCCACGATCGGAACAGGGACAGGGGTTTTACTCAAATCTGTTTGTGGTTCCCAAAAAAGAGGGAACTTTCAGACCAATCCTGGACTTAAAGATCCTAAACAAATTCCTAAGAGTTCCATCGTTCGAGATGGAGACTATTCGGACAATTTTACCTATGATCCAAGAGGGTCAGTACATGACCACTGTAGATTTAAAAGATGCTTACCTTCACATACCGATTCACAAAGATCATTATCGGTACCTAAGGTTTGCCTTCCTAGACAGGCATTACCAGTTTGTGGCTCTTCCATTCGGATTGGCTACAGCTCCAAGAATCTTCACAAAGGTTCTGGGTGCTCTTCTGGCGGTACTAAGACCGCGGGGAATCTCGGTAGCTCCATACCTAGACGACATTCTGATACAAGCTTCAAGCTTTCAAACTGCCAAGTCTCATACAGAGTTAGTGCTGGCATTTCTAAGGTCACATGGATGGAAGGTGAACGAAAAGAAAAGTTCACTCGTTCCACTCACAAGAGTTCCCTTCCTGGGGACTCTTATAGATTCTGTAGAAATGAAGATTTACCTGACAGAGGACAGGCTAACAAGACTTCAAAGTGCTTGCCGCACCCTACATTCCATTCAACACCCGTCAGTGGCTCAATGCATGGAGGTAATCGGCTTAATGGTAGCGGCAATGGACATAGTACCCTTTGCACGCTTACACCTCAGACCACTGCAACTGTGCATGCTAAGTCAGTGGAATGGGGATTACTCAGACTTATCCCCTTCTCTGAATCTGGATCAAGAGACCAGAAATTCTCTTCTATGGTGGCTTTCTCGGCCACATCTGTCCAGGGGGATGCCATTCAGCAGACCAGACTGGACAATTGTAACAACAGACGCCAGCCTTCTAGGTTGGGGTGCCGTCTGGAATTCTCTGAAGGCTCAGGGACAATGGAGTCAGGAGGAGAGTCTCCTGCCAATAAACATTCTGGAATTGAGAGCAGTTCTCAATGCCCTCCTGGCTTGGCCCCAGTTGACAACTCGGGGGTTCATCAGGTTTCAGTCGGACAACATCACGACTGTAGCTTACATCAACCATCAGGGAGGGACAAGAAGCTCCCTAGCTATGATGGAAGTATCAAAGATAATTCTCTGGGCAGAGTCTCACTCTTGCCACCTGTCAGCAATCCACATCCCGGGAGTGGAGAACTGGGAGGCGGATTTCTTAAGTCGTCAGACTTTTCATCCGGGGGAGTGGGAACTTCATCCGGAGGTCTTTGCCCAAATACTGCGACGTTGGGGCAAACCAGAGATAGATCTCATGGCGTCTCGACAGAACGCCAAGCTTCCTCGTTACGGGTCCAGATCCAGGGATTCAGGAGCAGTCCTGATAGATGCTCTGACAGCACCTTGGGACTTCAGGATGGCTTACGTGTTTCCACCCTTCCCGTTGCTTCCTCGATTGATTGCCAGAATCAAACAAGAGAGAGCATCAGTGATTCTAATAGCACCTGCGTGGCCACGCAGGACTTGGTATGCAGACCTGGTGGACATGTCATCCTGTCCACCTTGGTCTCTACCTCTGAAACAGGACCTTCTGATACAGGGTCCCTTCAAACATCAAAATCTAACTTCTCTGAAGCTGACTGCTTGGAAATTGAACGCTTGATTTTAGAGTCAGTTATTGATACCTTAATACAGGCTAGGAAACCTGTTACCAGAAAGATTTACCATAAGATATGGCGTAAATACCTATATTGGTGTGAATCCAAAGGTTACTCTTGGAGTAAGGTTAGGATTCCTAGGATATTGTCTTTTCTACAAGAAGGTTTAGAAAAGGGTTTATCTGCTAGTTCATTAAAGGGACAGATCTCAGCTCTGTCCATTCTGTTACACAAACGTCTGTCAGAAGTTCCTGACGTCCAGGCTTTTTGTCAGGCTTTGGCCAGAATTAAGCCTGTGTTTAAAACTGTTGCTCCACCATGGAGTTTAAACCTTGTTCTTAATGTTTTACAGGGCGTTCCGTTTGAACCCCTTCATTCCATTGATATAAAGTTGTTATCTTGGAAAGTTCTATTTTTAATGGCTATTTCCTCGGCTCGAAGAGTCTCTGAATTATCAGCCTTACATTGTGATTCTCCTTATTTGATTTTTCATTCGGATAAGGTAGTCCTGCGTACTAAACCTGGGTTCTTACCTAAGGTAGTTACTAACAGGAATATCAATCAAGAGATTGTTGTTCCTTCTTTATGCCCAAATCCTTCTTCAAAGAAGGAACGTCTACTGCACAACCTGGATGTAGTCCGTGCTCTAAAATTTTACTTACAGGCAACTAAGGAATTTCGACAAACGTCTTCTCTGTTTGTCATTTACTCTGGGCAGAGGAGAGGTCAAAAAGCTTCCGCTACCTCTCTTTCTTTTTGGCTTTGTAGCATAATTCGTTTAGCTTATGAGACTGCTGGACAGCAGCCTCCTGAAAGAATTACAGCTCATTCTACTAGAGCTGTGGCTTCCACTTGGGCCTTCAAGAATGAGGCCTCTGTTGAACAGATTTGCAAGGCTGCAACTTGGTCTTCGCTTCATACTTTTTCCAAATTTTACAAATTTGACACTTTTGCTTCATCGGAGGCTATTTTTGGGAGAAAGGTTCTTCAGGCAGTGGTTCCTTCTGTATAAAGAGCCTGCCTATCCCTCCCGTCATCCGTGTACTTTTGCTTTGGTATTGGTATCCCAGAAGTAATGATGACCCGTGGACTGATCACACTTAACAGAAGAAAACATAATTTATGCTTACCTGATAAATTCCTTTCTTCTGTAGTGTGATCAGTCCACGGCCCGCCCTGTTTTTAAGGCAGGTAAATATTTTTTAATTTATACTCCAGTCACCACTTCACCCTTGGCTTTTCCTTTCTCGTTGGTCCTTGGTCGAATGACTGGGAGTGACGTAGAGGGGAGGAGCTATATGCAGCTCTGCTGGGTGAATCCTCTTGCACTTCCTGTTGGGGAGGAGTAATATCCCAGAAGTAATGATGACCCGTGGACTGATCACACTACAGAAGAAAGGAATTTATCAGGTAAGCATAAATTATGTTTTTCTCCTATTAATTTTTTTTGTTCTCTTGCTGTCTTTATTTTAAAAGCAAGAATGTAAGCTTAGAAGACAGCCCATTTTTGGTTCAGAACCTGGGTTGCACTTGCTGATTAGTGGCTAACAGCCACCAATCAGCAAGTGCAACCCAGGTGCAAACCTAAAATGGGCTTGGTCCTTAGCTTAGTTTCCTGCATTTTCAATAAAAGATAGCAAGAAAACAAAGAAAAAATGATGATAGGAGTAAATTAGAAAGTTGCTTAAAATTGCACACTATCTGAATTATGAAAGAAAAAATGTGGGTTTACTATCCCTTTAAAATATTCAGATTAGAGGGGACTATTATTAAATACTAAGTGTCAGATTACTTCAAGTGGAGCGCTACTTAACACTTCCCGTTAATTACCCTAGAAGTAAGCTTTTTGCGCTTGTCAGGTTGGTACAATATATATCTATACCAATGCACTTATATATATGCCTATAAATGTGTACGTATGTATTTGTGTTCATATGAGCATATAGGTCTGTAAATACATATTTTGAGGAAAGAAAAGGTCAAAACGGTTACACTCATCAATACAGCAGAAGCAGGTAGGGTAGTGACAGAGCTTTTATCACGTGTTGGTTGTCAGGGTTTTTTTTTTTTCCCTTTTACTGCATCTAGATGATCCAATCCAGAGTTTTTAATATAGGTTGCATGTAACAGACTTTTTTTTTTTGTTTGTTTGTTTGTTTATTTTAAAGTGAAAGTAAATCCTAGCATTATACAAACGCTAGGATTTACTATTGAAACAAATAAAGGGCACTTTCATTCATGAAGTATAAGATACTTCATGTAGAAAGCTCCTTTATTTGATTCAATCGATCGCCGCTCTTAGCTCCTACAGCAGAGCACGGCTAAAAAATTTTTTGGCTAAGAGGTGACGTTTTCACCTCTTAGCCAATAGCTGTGCGGTAAATCCGGCTCCCATGGGCGCCAAGCTGGATTTACTGCACGGCTATTGGCTAAGAGTTGAAAACGTCACCTTAGCCAAAAAAAATTGTAGTAGGAGCTAAGAGCGGCAATTGAATCAAATAAAGGAGCTTTCTACATGAAGTATCTTATACTTCATGAATGAAAGTCCCCTTTATTTGTTTCAATAGTAAATCCTAGTGTTTTGTAAAACGCTAGGATTTACTTTTACTTTACAGAATTACATTGCTTTTTTTTTTTTACTTATTCCACCTATTGTTTGTAACATTGCTCCCAGGACCCATAGGGAGAAACTTGTGAGCAAATCTTGTGATGTCATCAGAGCGATGATACTTTTGTGCTATTTGCTTTTGTTTCTCAGGATCCCATACCTTTAAATTCCACACGGTAGTGTATTAGCACCACTCTTGATTTATTGTTTGTAACCTGTTCCTGGTACAGTTAAATACTTTTAACTTTATACGTTGCCTTTTTTAGCATAGGGTCAGTTTCTACCTTTGCGTACAGTATGACCTAAAAGGCAGAAAGTCCTTGTGTTCAATCCAGACAAGGTAGTTCTCTGGATGGTTTCTAAAATCCTGCCTAAAGTAGTCTCTGAATTTCATGTCTCCAAAATGATATGTCTATTTTTGTGCCATATAAAAAATGTATATATACTCAATAGAGCCCTAAATGTAGTTGGATTTCTTTAAATACATTACATGTTATACTGTTTGTGTAGTGTCAGTTTTTAAACGTTTATGAAACATTATGAACTGGACTAAAGCCAGATTCTCCACAAAATAGTTGTATTATGACTGCTTTGCTGCCCTCCATTTGTTTTAACAATTTTCAAATCTTTCCTGGTGAGTGCTACTAGGGTGAACTCAAGATAACCATATATTAAATTATAATGAAATGTCCAAATCTTGGCTTATGTAACTTTGCAACACTCGCCAACAATTCCCACTTCCTGCTACATTAATAAGGAAAATTAAATAAAATACTGAGCTTCTACAGGAAGTAGAGACCAGAAGATGCGGGGTGACTTGTTTTTTGTGTGGCCTTTAGGCCAGTCTGTGCTGGTAAGTGCTACTTAAAGGGACACTAAACCTAAACATTTTCGTTAATGATTCAGATAGAGAATACAATTTTAAATAACATTCCAATTGACTACTTCTATCCAATTTGCTTTATTCTTTAGATATCCTTTGTTGGAGAAATAGCAATGCACATGTGTGAGCCAATCACATGAGCCATCTATGTGCATCTACCAATCGGCAGCTACTGAACATATCTAGATATGCATTCAGCAAACAATATCAAGAGAAATGAAGCAAATTAGATAATAGAAGTAAATTAGAAAGTTGTTTAAAATTGCATGCTCTTTCTAAATCATGAAAGAAAAAATGTGGGTTTCGTGTCCCTTTAAGAATGTGAACTGAGATAAATTATATATAGATATAGTGCAATTTTTATTTCTGTTTTGATTCTTTATGGTACTTTATTTATAATAGCTCATTGGAGCTACAATTGCATTACTAGTTTGAGCTTGTCTCTCTTTGTTTGCCGACTGGAGCTTTGCATTTGTTTTATATCTTTCACCCTTCTAGGACTGCTGGAACAGTATTTGGAGAAGGTTTCCGTACTTTTATATCAGACTGGGATAAAGTGACTGCAACTGTGAGTTTTACAGTATTATTTTATACCTATTAAAATGTCAACTATATAATGCATGTTAAACTGATAGTTTAATAATGGTTGTAGTTTAAAATAGAAAATGTGTAACACAATGTTCCCACCACTAGGTGCTGCTACAGAGCATGGAATTAATATTAGTTTAGTATTTGTGTATGCGGATGTTTGCAGGTAGCAACTCTGCTACTGCAGAATAAGGTAAACCTGGCAGATATCCGCTTTCTATCTGTGACTGTTAACTCCTTGACTGCCAAAAGAGACATTACGCTGATGTGCAATGTGCTACAGCCTTCCCAGGTAACTGAAGGGTTTAGTGCTGTCATTGATGTAACAACTGATATTAGAACATTCAAGTTAGTCTAGTGCTTTGCAGCAAATACATTACATGAAATGCTGGTCACTTTCATGGATTATTCCTAAAATGATTGCTGTAGTTACAAATAAATGGCGTTTGTATGTGTGGTGTTTCCTGTTTTAAAAATGGCGCCAATTGACTTTCTTGACACAGGGTTGCCACAGACATTTAATTTGTAAAAAGATCAATATCTGCAAAGTGCAATATCAGGTGTGTGTATATGTATAAAAAAAACACACTGAATAGATGAAACTTGCACTCACTGGATTTTTAGGAAAGGTGCTTTATTTAGCACAAAAAAGTGATGTTTCGGGGATCAATCAACCCTTCATCAGACCAATCACCCCTTCATCAGGGGTGATTGATCCCCGAAACGTCACTTTTTTGTGCTAAATAAAGCACGTTTTCTAAAAATCCAGGGAGTGCAAGTTTCATCTATTCTGTATCAAACCGTGCCTGCACCCTGGTAGATGCCTTTTAAGTGAGAGTGCGCTTTCTCTGCTTTATTATATATATATATATATTCACAGAGGCTGGTGCACTTGCACAAACAGGTTGCCAGGGTGCCGAATGCTGGTAGAGATAAAGGTAATTGAAGACAGCACTCGCTGGGCTTAAGGATAAGCAATAGAAGCTTTTATTTACGTGACGTTTCGGGACAGCCCAGCTCTCTTTTCTCACACGTCTGATTGATTGATATATATATATATATATATATATATATATATATATATATATATATATATATATATATATATATATATATATATATATATATATATATATATATATATTTATTTAGATTTTCATTAAAATTATGGGGGGGAGATAAAAACCTGAAATTAAAATCCTCCATGTCTCAAAATTAAATCAATGTAAATGTTTTCATAGGAAATTAGTACATCTAGGCAAGTATCCCCACTTGCTTTTCCCCAGAAATTCTTAATATACAATGTTACCAATGCACAAGAGAATTGTGGGTAAGATATGCAAATTAGATATGCAAATTCTCATTTTTTTTGCTTAAAAAATACTGTTTTGACACAGCGATCCTTTTAAACAGGATTATGACAGCAAACCAGAAATCACTCACTATATATATAAGTCCAGGATAACAACAGCACTCACTGGGTTTAGTAAAAATATCTTTTATTTGAAAAGTTTAAAACATAGTCCCATGATGTTTCAGTGCCAAACTGGCACTTTTATCAAATGGTATAACCCAGCATGAGAGAAGATGTTGAGTCCTGACATCCGGGAGACATAATAAAATATAACCAAACAAGCAGCCTTTTATACACTCCTCTGTATCACAGCTGAAATGAGAATAGCGCCGTAACTCAGCTCCAATTGCGTGAGGTCATGCCCCTTCCGGTGTGTGTGTGTGTGTAGTATTGGTTGTCGAGCACAGACCCACAGGAACACGTCACTGGTTTGGCCGCAGAACTGGATACAAGCAGAGGATCCCAGGCCGCCGACAGCATAGAGTGAGCGGAAGGAATAGAGGATCACCCACGAAGAATACCCGCTCACATTTATATCGGAAAGACGGTCTGACTGCAGGAGTGCCAAAATTTGTGTATGTAAGGTATGTTAATTGGGCCCGCCAAGGCTTTTCTTCTTTGACTGTCATAATACACTGGAGTGTTTCACACAAAGCGTCTTGGACGCTGAGGATTACCGGAAACGGTTAGCAAGCTGAGGCTGCAAGAGGATATATCTCCAGATGACACACCTCTACACGCATTATGTGACTGTTCATATTTGCCTTATTTGATATAGGCTTATGATATGTGCTCTGACTGCTGTGACCAACGATCCTAACTAAAGTATTGAACATACAAAGAACATTAGTGTTTTAATATACATATAATACACATATAGTATATAACCTTATATTATCTCCTGATTTTTTTGAATATATATATATATGTGTGTGTATATGTGTGTATATATATATATATATATATATATACATACATACATACATACGTGTGGAGAGTGAATTTAAACTAAACAAATCTTCCACATTTTATTTTGTGAGTGCTGAGTATGGTAGGTGACATATGGACAAACTAGGAACTAAGGAGACAGAGGGAGGCCTAACTGGTATTGTGTATCTTTATTCAAGGAAATTTTAAGAAACAATGCCACTCCCATAGTATTTCATCTTTTAGGAGCCAAAGTGTCCATTTTATGGATCCATCTGGATTTCAGCTGTCGAAGTACTTTATCTCTATTGCCACCCCTCTTGAGAGGTGGCACATGATATATGATTATAGTTTTTAGTTGGTAAACTTTATATCCTTTCTCCAGGAAATGTCTTGCTACTGGTTGATCCGATTTGCCATCTTTCATCCTTATGGGTGATTGGCCATTCTTATTCTCAGAGTATCACTTGTTTTACCCACATAGTATAAACTACATAAACAGATTATAATGTAGACTATATGTGTAGTGGTGCAAGAACCTTTAGTTACTGTGTGTGTAGGTATATAATTAAAAAAAATAAAAAAAAGTGTGTGTGTATAAAAATATGCAAAAAGTCTGATCTATTTAAATTAATGGTCTTAAATTAATTGAGCAGCGCGATATACATTTTTTTTCTGTTTGCATGAGAACTATAGTTGGCATTATTAGCATTTTATTATCATCATTTGTAGAGCGCCAACAGATTCTGCCGTGCTAAGTGTGTAATATATAATTCAAAGCTTGTGTGTAGCTGCAATGCCCTTTAAAACGAAACCCCACTGTACTGCTCGTTTTATAGAGCACTATGTGCTCAATTGTTGTGCTTTGGATTGCTCATTACATGAAGGCAGTTATGGTTCCCATGCTGCACTCTGCTCAAAGTGCTATGGCAGCTGCAGAGATGTGTGATCTCTTGTATTGCACTTTGTAGAATATTGGTTCTTAGGAGCAGATCTTTCCATTATTAGACAGAATAAGCAAGTTGCAGATATATTCAGGTAAAGGGACAAAGGGGTTAAATCTCTATTTGTTTTCCATGCAATCAAGGGCTTAACTTACTGCTGTGAATGTGGTTTTATAGTTGTGATATATCTTCCAGCCAAGGGTGTTCTGGGAAGTCACCTGCTACGCAGAATTGAGTTAACCTCTTGAAAAACCCATGCATGTTCTGGCGTATCAAGGGTTAAGCCTTAGCTGTGTGAGTTTGCGTTTTATTTCCTTCATTACCTCCTATTCTAGGTACCTGAGGGTAAAGTAATGTAGACACCCAAAAATGTCTGGCTTCTATGTGTTTAAGCTTGAAATCAGATATGTAACAAAATTGTCATTCACTTCTTTATATGCCGTCAATTAAATCCCCAGTCCTTTTGCCTTAATGAAGGGTTTTGTTTTTTACTTTTTAAAGTATTCAGAAATATCCATATCACATAACAGAGATTTCTTCCATTCAAATGACAAGTAGCCTAAGAAGATGGTTTAGAAAAGGCTGTGCTTTTGTTGCTACCGGATTTTCTGGCAGAAGAGGGTTATTGGGGAAAATGTTTTGCATATAATCCAGAAACCATAGCATCATATCCTTCATGCTGTCAGGTTCTTGGACTGAGTCTTACGCAGCTGTTGTCCAACATGGAGAAAATAGCTTTTCTTGTGTACGTAACTGGCATTGGTTCTTCGTACTGCACAGGCAAGATGTTTAGTCTCTACGGCTTTCTACAGTTTCATTTTTTTAAATTTCTAAATTCCCAGGTTTAGAAATACTAAAAAAAAACACACACACACACAACATGGTCAAGTGTATACAGCTTTAAAACAACCACTCATAAACAATTATAGCATGTACATATTGGTATATAACTAAAAATGGCATACTTTGTTGTTGTTTTAGTAGGGGCATACATTTGAGAGAAAAAAACTTTTTTTTTATACATCATGAAAGAAAACTACTTAAAATACATATTTTTTTTCTTTTAAATGTTTTTTTTTTAATTGAGATTTAATATAACATACAATCAGTATCGTAATTGGCATATCAACGCAAAAAATGTATTGTGGTATCAAGCACATTAGTAGAGATACGCAATCATACCTGTTACATCACAGATAAGTTTGAACATATAAAAGGTGAACCTCACATTTTAATAAAATAAGTTTTTAAGTTACAGGATGGAGCGAGTGCACCTTAAAAATATTTGGATAATAGTGAGCTAAATAATATTTGAGTGATAAGAAATATGCTCTACACCCTTCTGAGAGATAGCAATTCCTCCAAATTGTTATCGATGTGAAATAGAAAATGAACAAGTGAAGGGGAGCCGTATATCAATTAATAAAAATGTTTTTTGGGAGGGGGGGTGGAGCTAGCCACCTAGCAGAGAGGACGCATAGGTGTGGAGCTCCGTGCTAAAAATATTATAAACTCACAAGAAAGTGCTTTTTGAGGATAAAAAAAAGAAAAAAAAAAAGAAAAACACTAAAAGTGACTTTATTGTTCCCAGTTAGAGACACTATCTAATACCCGGGTTTGTGTACCCCCCATACCCCGTGGATCCCCATCGGTCACAGGATTCCCCTGTCCTGGCAGCAACGCAGACCTGAGCGGTGGAGAGAGCCGGGTGTGTATCAGCAGCTAGGAGACCAACCTATATGTGGGATTGTTTGACCAGCACCTCCGGAGGGTCGGGGCTCCGCTCCGGAGTGCTGGCTGTGTGAGCGGTGTCTCAAGTGAAACTCTCACCGTAAACAACGTGGGAGCTCATTACCTGCCCACTCTCTGGACTTCATCTGGGGTTGAAAGGCCGTCGGCCCCCTTTTATGGCTCCCCGGGGCAACATCTAACGGGAAAGTGAGCCCTCTTGCAAAGACTTCCCTCCTGGCTTGCTCTGCTTGCGGCAGGAACCTCCGCGACCCGGCGGCAACTGTGGAGGCGCGAACGGTGGCCATCTTGCCTCCTCTTTCTGTCCCATTTAGCGGATTCCAGCGTGGGCTACCTGAGAGGCCTTGGAGAGCAGCCTAGCAGCGTGAAGTTGGAGATCACTAGCAGAGGAGGAGGAGATCCGGAATGTGCTTGTGCCTTAACACACCTCGGTGAGCAGCTTGTACAGATTTTCAAACCGGCAGCTCTGCAAGGAAGGCAAGAACGACCGCCATCTTGGGCCTGCATGCCCTCCCTATCTCTGTGCCCTGCATACTAGCACCTTCTGCCTCATTTGGCCTGCAGTCACTGGTGCTTACCAGGCATAGGTTCCGGTAACTGCCCCATTGCTGATCAGCTGCTAAGACCTGCAGGGCCCTCATGCACGTGAAGTGATCAGGTACTGCTCTTTTATTTTCTCTTGGGTCTCAATTTGTTTTACCCCACTCCACTCTTAACCATAAGTCAGTGCTGAGGGGCCCTTCCCCTATTTATACCCACCAAGCCCAAACTGCTATTCTAGGGACTGCCTATTCTGGACTTCATCTGCCCCCTGTGTGGCCCCCAAGGATAAAACCCAGACTGAGACTTATAAGTGGCTCTCTTACCCCTTGGGGATTGCTTTATACACTGACCATCCCCTTTAATAATCCCTTGGGTCTCAGATTTCTTGGTGTCAATCTCAAATCTCTGCTGCTGCGTCAGCATAAGTATCTCTGCCGCCCTGGCGCAGAGTGGAGTGTATTGTATTTTATTTTTGTGTATTTGCAGGTCTCACTCACACACACCTTGAAAGAAGTATTGTATGTATCTCACATCCTGTAATTTGTACCCCATCTAATTTGCCCTGAGGTGCTGCCTTCTTTCAGCAGATACATTGATACAGCATATCTTTAGTGGGACTTTAGAATTCATTTTACTGTAGCAGCCTATCCCACTATTGTGTAAAACTACTGCTGCTGCGTCGGCCTGTGTGCCTTTGGGCTTTCAGCCCAAAGTGGAGTGTTATTTTATTTAAATATCTGTCTAACCATTGCTTTTATCTACAGGTCCCATCTACAGCAGTAAACCTACTATCTGCAATTTACAGTTTAGGAATTTAACTACTTGACTTTATTTGTCTTTGCATAAAACGTTGTGTTACCACTGTATTGTTATTAGCTGGTTAGATTCATATTCACTGCTTTAGATACACTAGCACAGGGGGGGCGGGGAATTCGGCCTGGTTCTTCTGGCTCCCCTATCGCACCTCCCCCTTTCCGATCCAGCTTGTCTGGATTGGTCACGTCCCACCTCCTTTTCCCTTCCTTTTGGTCGAATCCCACTTCCCGAGGTGTGTGGGGGGATCCTGGGGCCCTCCCCCTCCCCCCCTCTTCATCTTCTCTAGAAGGCTACTGAACTGACTTATTTTGAACAGCTGGCTCAGTCAGCAGCTACCATGTTTTAAGTGTTAATACCTCCCATGGGTTATACCTAGCCCCGCTCTCTATCTCATTTATGCATTGCAGTATTGAAGCACTAAACCTTGATTATTGTAATTCCTACTAGCTAGTTCCTATGTGTTAGCGGCTTCTCTCTTGGGTCCCGGAGTGGTCAAGGTAGACTATCATTCCAGTCAATAACTGCTCCAAAAAAGTACTAGCCATGCCTCACGCATCTAAAAGAAACCCTAGAACTCCCGCAGCAATCAAGAAAACGGTGCTCGACCATTTCTCTCAACCTCATAAAGACTCTCTTCCTCTGCGGAAGGAAGTAAGCGACCCAGAGTCGCAAGACGAGGATTCCCAATCAAGCTCCCACTCTGGAGCCCACTTAAACCACTACATTACAGAGAGCACACTACAAAAGATGCTAGCGGCCCAAACCAAATCCATCACAGCCGAGATTCAGAGGAGCTCAGCAGAACTTAGGAAAGACATCGGCGAGATGGGTGACAGGATTGACACCTTAGAAAGACAACATGATGACCTAGCCACAGACAATTCCAACATCCTTGCATACGCTGAAAACCTGGCAGAACAGATCTCCCAACTCGAACTAAAGCTGGCAGATGTGGAAGATAGAGCCAGAAGAAATAATATACGATTTAGAGGTATACCCGAGTCAGTTCTGCCAGGGAACTTACAGGAATTTCTCATAACCCTCTTCACTGCTCTGCTTGGCCCCCTAGAGGGCGATAGTCACAATATGGAGCGAGCACACAGGGCTTTGAGGCCGAGGTCAATGTCTTCTGACAGACCACGAGATGTGGTGGTCTGCTTTCACAACTTCAAATTCAAAGACCGCTTGATGCAGGCATCTTATAACAAACCCAGTCTACCCGATGATTTCAAAGATATTCAACTCCTCCCTGATCTCTCATCGCATACACTACAACAGCGCAAATTGTATGCTCCTATCACTACACAACTCAGGAAGGCCAACATCAAATATAGATGGGGATTCCCCACTAAACTAATAGTGACAAAGGACAACCAGGCTCATGTTATTTCCTCTCCTTCGGTGGGCAGTACTCTTCTGGCTAACTGGGGTCTACAACCTGCGGCTGAACCTCAGACAGTTATCCAATCCAAGCTACGTGTTTCAGCCCCAGCTTGGTCTGTTAGAGAGCAGAGACCCAAACGCCAAAAACCTAATCCACCTGACCACATTCCGAGGCCTCAAGCCTCACCTACCTGATATCCCACTGGACACATGTTCATATGTTAATTGGTTTTTGCTAACACTTATTATCTGTATGCAAATGTTTGTGTTTACCTGTTCAGAATAGTGCGGGTTGGCTGGCCTCTAGCTGGACCGCCAGAATTGAAACTAGCCAACATCCACATGGAAAATTACCATGAACGATGTGGCGGTCCGGACGGATGCCTAGCCTCCCTGTACTCTTTTAGAGAGCGGGGCTATACGTTTATTAGCCCATTCTGTTGGTTTGGTTTAGCTCCCCCCCCAGACTTTGGAACCCACGCTTGGGTCCCACTTAGGTGGACTACTTCCACCAGCCTCCCTTTCCTCACCTTCTCTTCCATACCCCTTACCTCCCCTACTGATCCCCCCAACTACCTTAACTTTTAAGAGTTCAAAGTGCACAAATGGCGCCCCTTAGGTTTCTGACACTAAATGTAAGAGGTCTAAACACCTTTGGTAAACGTAGCTTGCTAACTAGAACACTAAAATTCCACAAGGCTGACGTAGCCTTTCTCCAGGAAACGCACCTCTTAGGGGATGCCTCTCCCGGCCCGTCATTCCGGGATTATCCCGTGGTAAAAGCTGCCTCTTACTCTAAGAAAGCCAGAGGCGTTGCTATCCTCATTAACAAAAGAGTGGCCTTCGAACCGCTTCATGAGTTCAGAGATCCACAAGCAAGATACCTTATCCTGATATGTAACCTCGACCATGTCACTTACACCTTAGTATCTGTATATCTGCCTAACACCCTCCAGCCCAGATACCTGAAGAAAATCTTACATAAAGTGGACCAAGTTAGACAAGGCAGGGTAATAGTGGCAGGTGACCTGAATATGGTGTGGGATGGCGGCCTTGACAGACAGACAAAATTACCTAAAAAGAGCTCCTCTTGCCCAGAGTCCATTAGCCGTAGATTCCGTGAGCTTATGTCCCAATTCAATTTTTTCGATGCTTGGAGATCTCTGCATCCTCTGGACAGAGACTACACTCACTATTCTATACCCCACTCCACACACTCTAGACTGGATTACATGTTTTGTCACCCAGACTCCTTAGACCTTATACTTCACACAAAGATCTGTGCGTGTCCATGGTCAGACCATGACATGGTTTTAATGGACATAGAGTCGCAGAACACCATCAGGCCCAGACCCAACTGGAAACTACCCCACACACTTCTATCCGACATCCCCTTTAGAGAGGAACTTAGGAAAGAGATAAACTTCACCTTACAAATCAATGACACACCTGGAATTCGGGAAGATACTCTGTGGGGAGCCTTTAAGGCCATCACTAGAGGCTTCTTTATTCAAAAACAAGCCCACTTGAAGAAACAGGCAGGCCTCTCCTTGTCTCAAGCCCACCGTAAACTTAGGGATCTTGAATCGCAAAGTCATAAAGCAGACAACATACAAATTAAGGAGGAGATTAGAAATGTGAGGAGACATATATGCAAGTTGGAATATACCAAAACCCAAAATAACTTGCTCAAATTGAAACAGCTATTCTACACTAAGGGTAATAAGGCTGACACAATCTTAGCGAATAAATTAAGACACCGCACTAGCAACTCTCGCATTCACGAAATTAAACAAGGTGCTCAATCCTACAAACTCCCATCACATATAGGCCAACAGTTCAACAAGTATTACTCAACACTGTATAACATCCAAAATGATACCTCATTCCAGCCAGCCCCATCAGAGGCTATAGGCCCCTTCCTGCGCTCCTTAAGACTACCTACTCTAGATGAGGCTACTGCTGATAGCTTAGATGGCCCGGTCACGCCCCAAGAGATTAAATTCGTTATTAAAAATTTGAAGTCTCTCAAAGCCCCTGGACCGGACGGTTTTACCGCAATCTTCTATAAAACATACCTCCGGGAGATTGTCCCCATCCTGACCAGATTCTATAACTTAGCTAGAGATGAAGGAAAATTCCAAAAAGAGTTCCTAGAGGCCTCCATTACCACAATTCTCAAGCCCAACAAAGACCCAACACTCTGCGCTAGCTATAGGCCCATATCTTTGATTAATACCGACGTTAAAATATATGCAAAAATTTTAGCAAATAGGCTCGCAAGACTCCTCCCCTCACTTATTAACCCGGACCAGGTTGGCTTCATACCTGGAAGGGAAGGCCCTGACAATACGAGAAGGCTCCTTAATATTCTCTTAGAAGCCAAAAGACTCAACAAACCAATTGCAGTGCTCTCCCTCGATGCTGAGAAAGCATTTGACCGGGTCAGGTGGGACTTCCTGTGGGAAGTTCTAAAGACCTTTCGCTTCCCGGCCTCCATCATCCAAGCAGTACAAGCCCTGTACTCGGCCCCTACGGCCTCAGTTAGGGGACTGGGATTTCATTCCTCTCCCTTCCCTATCTCAAATGGCACCCGACAGGGTTGCCCTTTATCACCCATCCTATTTGCGCTGGCCATTGAACCGCTCGCTGCTGCCATTAGAGCTGACAAAGAGATATCTGGAGTTATCCTGCATGGAACAGTCCACAAAGTGGCTCTGTTCGCGGATGACACCACCATATTTTCCGCAAACCCCCTCAGTGAGATACCTAAACTCCTATCCACACTAGATACATTCAGTAGCCTATCCTTTTATAGGCTAAATCAATCCAAAACCGAACTCTACACACAGGGTTTCCCGGACTCTGTCACTAATTCACTACGAGACAAATACAACTTTGTTATCAATAATACGTATGTCTCCCACTTAGGAGTCAAACTCTCTAACTCCATCCCCAACCTTATCTTGAATAACTATAAGCCCCTTTTAACCGAATTACATACTCTAACCAGTCAATGGAATTTCCGCTCCATCTCTTGGCTGGGTCGGATAACAGCTCTTAAAATGAGCTATCTTCCAAAACTAACATATATTATGCGTTGCCTCCCTATCAGAGTACCTAGAGCCCTACTCACTCAGTTTCAGGGCGCCTGTACCAAATATATATGGCAAAATAAGCCTCCACGAGTAGCCCATAGGCTTCTGCAGTATCCTAGAATACATGGGGGAGTGGCCTCCCCATCTATATTCAGATACTATGAGGCCGCCATGCTCACGCACATTACCCAATGGGGCGTAAAGGACTCTGATAGTAGATGGAGGTCAATTGAACAGGCCTCCCTACCCTTCGACCTCACCCTGAGGGATCTGATTTGGACCCCTCCACACTGCCGAAGAACCTTAGGTATAGAAAATCAGATAATCCGAGAATGCCTAGCCTCTTGGGAACTTCTGAGACATTACTCCCAGGTGGCCCCCCATCCATCCCCTATCACTTCATTGACTGGCCTCTTATCTGGCCTTCCTGACTCCCACCCCTCGACGTGGCTGAGACTGGGTGTCTCGAGAGTAGCTGACCTTTGGTCCTCATCTTCTCACGATTCGTTTATACCCTTTACCCAAATTGGCAGCTCATCACCTCCCCCACTTTATATGCGATTCGAATATGTCAGAGTCCTCAGCTTTCTGACTAGTTGGGGCTTTAAACCATCTCTCTCTAGACCACCAACCATCTGGGAAGCCAGATGGCAACAGGGATTGAGGCTAGGTAAGCCACTATCTCTCCATTACTCCATCATGGAGGGCGCATCCCCTACAGACAAAGCTACACATATCACTAAATGGGAACAGAAACTCGAGTTCATTGCCCCCACCAAAGAATGGCACCGTACATTACTCCTCACAAATAAAACCCTCCACTGTGTCACTATGCATGAGAACTACATTAAATTACTCACACAATGGTACCTGGTGCCTGCTAGATTAGCTACAATTTTCCCTGGGGCATCTCCTATCTGCTGGAGAGGTTGCGGTGGGATAGGAGACATGGCACACATTTGGTGGACTTGCACCAAATTGAGGCCCATCTGGAATAAGTGTTTCTCAACTCTTGTTTCTATGGGTATCTCCCTCCCCAATACACCGGAGGTCGCCTTACTCCATATAGGTATCTGCAAACTCCCTAGACACTATGCTTCATTAAGCATCTATTTCTTTTCGGCTATCAAACTCAATATAGCCAAGGCTTGGAAAAGAACTAGCCCCCCATCTTGGTCTGACATCACCCAAACCATGGCCTATATCTACACCATGGAAAAACCTATCTACTGCTCCAAGGGTAAAGTCTATTTTTTTGAACTGATTTGGGCAGAATGGAAAGATAGATTTGACACGACCTGGCTCCCTAGATTTGAGACTTAGTCTATTATACCTTTACTCAGCAATGTCGGTACGACATCCCACACCTATCTAGTTTTAATTAGTGTCCATTACAGGTTTATTTCCTTGGTCTTAGACCCTACCCTCTCCCCTCCCCCTCCCCTCTCCCCTCTCCCATGGATGTTTCCCCCCCCCTTTTTTTTTTTTTCTTTTTCTCTTTCTCTTTTCTTTTTTCTCTTCTTTTCTTCTTTTCAGTTACTTCTGACTTAAGTGAACAATTCTGTAATACCCTTACTTTGGATATAGAGGTTACATATGTTTATTTAATCCATTTATGCATATACTGTGTCTCCTTATGTATCCATTCTTTTTGTCATGTTACTGAAATAGTACGCTTTGGTCGTACTAATGTTGTATTTGTTTATCTCATCTGAAAAATCTAATAAAAATATTTATAAAAAAAAAAAAATGTTTTTTGGTTTTAAAAGTTAGAGAATTGAAAAAAATATATATATATATATTAAAAAAGTGCTTTTAATCGTATTACAACGTGATAGCTAAACTGATATTGAAAATACAAAATTTGTATATGTTAACTGATGAGTATGGTGGTAAGAAAATAGAATTGTGGAGGTTAATATATGTAATAACAAGAAAGGTAAGACATGGGTAGTGTACAAAATGTGACAATTTTTATATTGTACAATGTAGCAGATACAAGTTGAAACAATTACAAGTTGCAAAAAATACAGGAATACAAGAAATATGCTGGTTTAAAAAATGACAAATTAAAAAGACATAAAATACATATTTACACACTGTATATGTGGCTTGTGTGTATCTCACTGCAGTGGATAAAAAATGGATAAAAAGGTTTTTTATAAAAAAGCTTTTGTAAAAATTGTATAATACAGCCAAAGTGAGGTAAGGTAGTATTTATAAGGGCGGTTGATTATTAGGACAGTGCCTTTTAAACACTTTTTTTTAAAAGTACCTTAAAAAGTAGTGGTTCCCAAAACTACTTAGTGGTATAGTGGGATCCGTTGAAAGACATTCATGTGGATAGGCTATTAGTAATAGCTAAAAAGGGTTCTTTTGTAGATGGTGGTGGTCTCAATACTATTTATCAGTATGGACTCCGGTCTGGTAGCAGGTATCTAATTCCAAATGGAGTTTTCTTTGTTAAAAAGTCTTGTGGGTTTTTCTGTAGCTTGCGGTGTCCCAATACTCTCTGTCAGTATGGACTGTAGTTTGCAGATGAAGTAGAAAATTCTTTAGGTGTTCCTGTGTCCCAATACTCTCTGTCAGTATGGACTTCTGGATCCTTAGCTGAACTAGTATATAGCAGCACCAGTATGTAGTAGCAGTTGGATTTCTTAGGTGAACCTGTGTATAGCAGCACCAGTAATGTAGTAGCAGTTGGATTTCTTACGATCCGTTTGGCGGCAAAAACGGGTTCAAATTTCAAAGTACCGGCTATTTATAACTGAACGGTTTTTGCAAATGACTGTTTTTTTCAAAAACACCCGGTTAAAGGTACAATGTTTCAGAGTGTAGGCAGCTCTACGCGTTTCGGCCGTAGCCTTTATCAAGGTCTTGATAAAGGCTACGGCCGAAACGCGTAGAGCTGCCTACACTCTGAAACATTGTACCTTTAACCGGGTGTTTTTGAAAAAACCAGTCATTTGCAAAAACCGTTCAGTTATAAATAGCCGGTCACATCTGAAAAAAAGCCGGTACTTTGAAATTTGAACCCGTTTTTGCCGCCAAACGGATCGTAAGAAATCCAACTGCTACTACATTACTGGTGCTGCTATACACAGGTTCACCTAAGAAATCCAACTGCTACTACATACTGGTGCTGCTATATACTAGTTCAGCTAAGGATCCAGAAGTCCATACTGACAGAGAGTATTGGGACACAGGAACACCTAAAGAATTTTCTACTTCATCTGCAAACTACAGTCCATACTGACAGAGAGTATTGGGACACCGCAAGCTACAGAAAAACCCACAAGACTTTTTAACAAAGAAAACTCCATTTGGAATTAGATACCTGCTACCAGACTGGAGTCCATACTGATAAATAGTATTGAGACCACCACCATCTACAAAAGAACCCTTTTTAGCTATTACTAATAGCCTATCCACATGAATGTCTTTCAACGGATCCCACTATACCACTAAGTAGTTTTGGGAACCACTACTTTTTAAGGTACTTTTAAAAAAAAGTGTTTAAAAGGCACTGTCCTAATAATCAACCGCCCTTATAAATACTACCTTACCTCACTTTGGCTGTATTATACAATTTTTTACAAAAGCTTTTTTATAAAAAACCTTTTTATCCATTTTTTATCCACTGCAGTGAGATACACACAAGCCACATATACAGTGTGTAAATATGTATTTTATGTCTTTTTAATTTGTCATTTTTTAAACCAGCATATTTCTTGTATTCCTGTATTTTTTGCAACTTGTAATTGTTTCAACTTGTATCTGCTACATTGTACAATATAAAAATTGTCACATTTTGTACACTACCCATGTCTTACCTTTCTTGTTATTACATATATTAACCTCCACAATTCTATTTTCTTACCACCATACTCATCAGTTAACATATACAAATTTTGTATTTTCAATATCAGTTTAGCTATCACGTTGTAATACGATTAAAAGCACTTTTTTAATATATATATATATATATTTTTTTTCAATTCTCTAACTTTTAAAACTAAAAAACATTTTTATTAATTGATATACGGCTCCCCTTCACTTGTTCATTTTCTAATAAAATAAGTTGAAATATTTAGAGGAATGATTTCCCACAATGATAAAGGGCTATCTCACATGAACTAATTATAATGTTGGATAAATAATAATACAGTTTTAATCATGTTATATAGGAAACT